>NC_140188.1:22505392-22665392 GCF_965226575.1 Pagrus pagrus | reverse complement strand
GGGACTTGGGTTTTGCAATATGGAGCCCGAAAATCAGGAAATGCAGCAGAGAACGGGGGGAAAGAACAAGCTGCAGTCACAACAGCTCAGACAGATACATACAGTACATACACACACTGTTTTATAAACTTTTACTGTGTATCAAATGAAAATGTTAGTTTAAAATTGGCACCAAGGCTTGAAGACCCAAACATCTTGTTGAAAATATAGTTACTTTACATTCTAGAGTAAAGTCTGGGGTTTATACTGTATAAAATTATGTTAATAATTGATTCACCGGCAAAACAGTTTAAGTTAGTAGTGCATAACAACTAAAATGACCTTTGTAATTATTTAAACATAGCCTCTCTTTATTCCTTTGGTGTAAATTCATCATAAATGCTGTACAAAACACTTTGAGGTGCACTGATATTGGAAATAATCAAGTCTGTAACTGATTAACTTTTAACGTTATTTCCTTATATCAGGACACTTCATCATGCATTACTGCTTGTGTCTTATTTATAGATTTTTCTAAATCTACATTTCAAACCACCAGTGTTGTAGTCAAGACTATATAAATCAAGACCAAGACTTTTAAGGCTTGAGGCCGAGTCAAGACCAAGACCATGACAAGACCGGTATGAATCCCACACTGCATGGCACACTTACTAATAAACGTGGAAGATGCATCATGAGATATTCCATGATAAAACAATCAAAGGCAGTGCAGAGGTGAATTTTATGTGTGGGAATTTTACTTTGTTCAATGAGCAAACAAATACAAACACTAAGTAGCTGAAATTAACATAACCATGTTTAATCAAAACTCGTTATCCATGTGTTACCATCAACCCAACACAATTCCATTTTTGTGCAAACATTGGGTTTTCTGGGTAACTCTTCCAAACTGACATGAAGTACCAAATGTATCAAACAATTGGTCAACACAGTGATATCCCTGCAGTTGTGGTCTTGAAATAAGTCCTCTTTTTCAGAGACAAAGACAAGACCGAGAAAGACTGTGGTCGAGTCAAGACGAGACCTTCGAAAAGGGGTCTCGAGACCGATCTGGAGTACTACAACACCATAAAACAATAAAAACAAACACATATGTAATTATGTGTAATTAACAACATTGCAAGACTGGTGTAGCACAAAAAGAGAGGTCTACTGGATTCTAGTATTCGGTTACTCGTTCAGAGAAAGAGGATAAGAAAGAAGAGAAAGTTACTCCATCCCTCTGGAGTAAGTCTCTAATTTCATACGATGAATGAACCGAGGCTGGTTGCCGTCATTTCCCTTTAAAGTCGAAGAGAGGCAACCCAGATTTGTTGTTTTGTTTTTTAGTATTAAATTGATGCCCCTGCACTTTGGCCTACAACAGTATTGTTTTCTGTTTATAGGTGACCCGCTCATGCTGAATGGAGAACTGGATGTTCCAGTCCAACGCACCACCCTGCCCCGTTCTTTCTCTGCCCCTTACCCACCTCTGGAGGGCATTGCTGAGGAGGGCTCAACAGTGGACTCCTGGCAGTGGGACCCCAGCGAAGACAACCAAGCCTGGCAGCAGCAGCAACCTGCGGAAGATCAGGTCACTGAGGAGGACTACCAGCAGGCTTTGAGGGTAGAGGGTTACATCCTCGGTCTCATCCAGCGTTTCACCCTCGCACCACGGCCATGTCAGCCTCGCACCACCCTGAGCCCCGACCCCCCATACTGCAGCGCCTCTGGACACAGCTCCCTACACAGGAGAACTCCTTCTCTTACCACGGAGCAACGCCTCCCTGACCCCCATCTCCAGCTCCACGCTGACCTTTCGGCAAACCCCAAGGGCCAGGGCTGGGGTTGTGACCTGCTGGAGGGGGAGGCCTGTGGAGGAGAGGCCCCATCTATGGAAGAAGACTGTTATCTGGCTCTGCCCTACCCCCAGCCCAGGCCACACTCCCTGGCTGAGAGGCTACCATCACCTCTGCCCTCCCTGGACCCCAACTGTGGTGTTGGGGCTCTTGACCTGTGTTGTGAACCCCCATCCCCCCAGCATTACTTACATCCACAACCCCCTATTCATCACAGACATAATTTAGTAAGTGCTCAGTATATCCCTGGACAAGGCTGCCATGCCCCTGTGCGCTCCCCCAGACATTACAACCCAGAGCAGACTAAGTCTAACCGACCTGTCACCTCTCCTGACCACCCAAAGACCAGAACCTCAAAGAAGAACCACAACGAGAGACAGAGAACCAAGAAATCGAGCAGTAAAACCAGCCGATCTCAGTCTGAAAATAGCCTCCTGGGCCAGCGAGTGCTGCCTGAGCGGAGGTACAGCACCACAGAAAGGCACCAAGGCAGAGGGGATCCTGCTCAGAACCAAGGCCAAGTAACTGGACCCCAGCTGGCCAACAACAGCGCCAACGGGAGCCGGCGTTGGTGCTCCAACCTGGAGCTCAGCCAGGACGAAGGGGAGACCCTAGCAGGGCAGGCACCGAGACGACCAGCTCGAAAGACGCGCCATGGTCATCCTTGTCCCCATTCTCAACCCCACAACTACCCCCACCAGCAGCAGCAGCAGCACGGCCAGCGCTGGCACCCAGACTTTCAGGAGAGAGCACCTCTCTGTCGGGGAGAGGAGGGCTACGCCGGCGCTGCCCCTGCAGAGTCCGAGTCCAGCATGAGTGAGGTGTATTCCCCGGCCTCCAGCTCACTGTCTAGTGACTCCGATGAGAGCGGGGGGCTGGTGTGGCCACAGCAGCTGCCACCACGCCTCGCTTCTACCTCCTCCTCATCCTCACCTTCACCCCAGGCCACTGCCAACGCTCCCACTCAACCAAAAGCCTTTGTCAAGATCAAAGCCTCGCATGCCCTCAAAAAGAAGATCCTCAGATTCCGCTCAGGGTCCCTCAAAGTCATGACTACTGTATGAGGAAAAGGTCAAACTCATATCCGTTACTCCTGTGTTCGAAATCTGTCGTCAGAGCAACTTTGTGGCTGCTACTTTTGGTCACAGATCATATATTAACTAACCAATCCATCTTCATCCTCAGCCTACCTCTAATTACACTTTGCTCTTAGCGAGAGACATTTACATTAATGATTCAGATCTGCTACAGATCATCTGTCTGTAGTATCTAGTTGAATTTATCTTGTAGCCGACAACCATCAGACACCAGACTAATGGGCATTTTCCTGCATTAATTGATGATAATTGATGTGATGCAAAGTCACACTGCGTTGACATGGACCGTATTGAAGCCAAATGGCTGAATATGCTGCCAGTTTTTCTTAATGGCTGTTGGCCTTATAGTTAATTACACACAGATCTATGGTTAATTAATCACTGCAGTGTAGAGTCGACGTGACTAATAGATCATATCAAAAGCTTCAAGTCTTTCTTAACACCAGAGCACCGACTTTTCAGTCTTTACTTAAAGGTGCAATATGTAAAAACTGGGCATGTTGCAAATACATACTCCAAAACAATGGGGGGCAGCATATCACCAGAGTAACCGCTTACTGCTGCCAACTGTAGCTGGCCAGTTAGCTCAGTTAGCCATGCAGCCACCTCTGGACTGGGAGCTCGGAGCAGTGGTGGAGTTTACACCGCTAGCACAGGAGCTTTAGTACTGGGACGGACCGTTAGCATGCTGTCTTTATTAGATAGCTCTGCAACAACATCAGTGTCATAACATCAAACCTGTTATTTCTTTAGATTCTGCTGATAGTTTTAGTTTTTTTTTATCTTTTCAACAAAAAAATTCACATATTGCACGTTCAAGTAAAAGTGCATATAACACATTGTGAAAATACTGCATTACAATAAAGAGTCCTGCATTTAAAGTCTTACCTGTGTAAAGGTTTGTAAGTATTATCAACTAAATCAACCTAAAAATTTAAAAGGTACTCACTGTGCAATAAAATCATCCCTATGAGTGTTTTTTTTAATTATTATTATATCTTATATTTTTGGATGAATATTACTGCTTTTGTTAATGTTTATGTTGCAGCTGTAGGTGTTTAAGTTTAATTTTAACTGTTTTATATACGGTTTTGGTATTTTGATTTACAGAGATGTACATAACCAAAACCAAAATAAGTTCCAGGCGAGAGGATCAACAAGTAAGTGGTCATAATCTTAAATAAGCTGTTGTTGGCTTTGTGAAGATGCGTTTTCCCAGTAATCCCAGAGGGGTTTTAAATAGTTTATTTAGCTTCAGAATTTGGAGAATTTTCTCCACTTCATTCTTCAATTTATGACAAACATTAAAATCAACACAAATGGAAATAAATGGTTTTCACTGGACAGGAAGAGTAGGAAAAACTATAATCTGAAAAATAACAGAACAATATCTGTCAGACAAATGTAATGGAGAAAAACTATGAATTTGCATTAAATGGAATCACACAAATAAAGTAAAAGTACCTCAGATTTGTACTTAAGTACAGTACTTGAGTAAATGTACTGCATTAGATTCCACCACTGTTAATTTCGCAGGAAGTATCCTGCAAAAATCGATGTAGTCGGGTACAGATTGTAGGTAAAACAGGAAGTTCAGTGAGAGAACAGCTCCATTTAAACCCAAGTAAATTGAATATCCAATTATATTTGGAAACTTTATGCTCAAAGTTTCACATTTTGCACGGTTAGCTGACTAAAAGCAACACTCAAATGAATTTAATTAACATGAGTGTGCCCATTTCAGCACTGCATTTAATCTACAAGCATTTCCCAAAAATCTGTACTAAAATATTAGTGTATAGTAAGACTTGAAGCTTTATAGCAAGAAATTATCCTATCTGAAAAATGTCTAATAATAGAAATCTCTGTTTACATTTCCCCACTGTCTCATAATTCATGTGCTGATTGTCCCTGAGCAGGGAATGTCCTCTGTCTTTATCGCTCCTTATACTCACCTCTGCCTCTTTGTAAACTGTGCATTCACATTGAAGTGAACCACCTGTTACCTCTCTTCTTCTGCCAGCTGCTTTAGGGACCAATGAGCATAAACAGATGTCAGGACTGGGTTCAGTGGAGGCCATAAAGTAAGGGACCAGTGTACATGCATGCATGCACATACAGTATGTGTAAGTGCACAGACTCAATGAAACACAGGGACTCAGACTTTGACACTCTTGTAAATATGTATGCTTTGTATATACCATCATGTGGCCTTGTTTGGAATGAATGTAGTTTGTAAATAAAGCCAGTTTTGCTCTTCGTTTTGGTACCTTTTTATTCTTTTCTTTATTTATAAATGTTGGTAAGACCATTTTAAAACATCTCCAAGTCAATACTTCTTCTGTAGACTTCTGCTGAGTGGTGCCTTTGACTGCATTTATTTTACAAACATACAAGTATCACTAAGGCTCATATTCATTTCTCTTCTGTACTCTTACATATTGTCTTTAAGGCCCGTTATACTAACACAGCAGGACTGAGACTAGGAGCTCATCATCTATGGCACTGCGGCAGTGTAGCTCCCTCGTGTGGTTCATGCATAGTACTGTTACACAACCATCAAGTACATTTATAGTGAATTAAACTTTAGTTGATAGTTATTTCATTGTTAATAAACAAGGAAATGCTTGATAAACCATTTACTTAGTAATTTATTGTAAAGTAGCAACTAACTTTTATAATACTTGTGGTTGTGGTTAATAAATACTGTGTAGTTCATCTATAAACATTATTTGGATGGTCGTTGCCAATTGCTTAATTAATTTTTGCAAATAATTTAATTGTTTGTCAACAGTGAAACAACTATCAACTAAAGTTTAAAGGGGCACTATGTAGTTTTGGAGAAGCAATTGAAACTCAGAAATTATTATTATTATTATTAGTAGTAGTAGTAGTAGTAGTAGTATTATAAAGAACAAAAACGTGAATTAAGAGAACTATTTATTATTTGTTTATAAAAGCCTGTACATTACAACAAATAAAATATACAACAAACTTGAATTGCAGCTCACAGTTATACAAGTTATACAGAGATAAGACCATCTGGACATTCCTATTAATAGCAGAAACACAGATCACCCAGAAAACAGAAGTGACAAGCATTTCGTGTCAGGCATCACGAATGTCGGCCAAAAAAAATGTCGATTGGCTAATAGTTCCTCATTTGTAGTCCGGGGTCAGTCCTGATGATCTCTACAAATACAACCCAAGTGCTTCAGCAAAAAAAACTTATAATTTAAGCTCATAAAGACCGCAGAGCTGGTGTAATTGCAGTCTGTGTTTACTTCTGAGTTCATCTGACTGCTGTGTGTTAAACAGTTTATTCTAAATACTGATTGTGGTGAACCTCGGTGGTTATGATGTCCCAGTTCAGCGCAGTAAGTAAGCAAAGTTCACACCTAGTTTAGTCAGCCCCACTGCCACACTAAACTTTTGGCATTTTACGTTTCTGCAAACCATGAATTTGTATGTGTTACATCTATCATATCAACATTTCTACAACATGTATCATGTCATGTTCACATTATATGTATATGAGCCGAGTTTCATGTCAAGAGTTAGAGGGTATGTGGTGGCGTTACAGCTGGACGAGTCTGCCAAGCAAGAGAAAACAATTTAAGAGGGTGTTGCAACATTTGCCAGAATGAAACCAATGGATGTTTTTAACCAGCTGTGTGGCAACAGAAAGAGGTCAGCTGAAACATGATCAAGTTCCTCTGACCAAATGTTTACTGTGCCTAAATCTAACTAGACATTAAAGGTGCATTACGTAGGAATCGCTTAAAACATTCAAAAATGTACTAAAATTATTCATAGAATGTGAAGAAATGACGTTATGTCAAAGACATCTATGCATTGTGTTGCAGAGATATCTATCGAAGTTAGCATGCTAACCAGCTAGCCCCTAGCCATTTTGCTCCCAGTCCGGGGCAGAGTCAGCTAATAGGCGTGCTAGCTGCAAAGCTAGCTGAGCCAACTATGTAATGCAGCTATTGTTAGCAGCAATTAGCGGTAACGCTGGTGAAGTGCTGCTGATAGTTTGGAGTATGAGCTGGTCAGGTGGACATTTTTTACACATTGCATCTTTATCTTTATGTTGCCACAACATAAAATAGAAAATGTAAAGTTAAGAAACATAAAGTTATAGGCCTAGTTGTAGGAAAATGGGAAGTTTCAACATAACCGTGGTTTATGGAAACGTATTTATTCTGGATTATTAAACTTGCCCAACGTGTGGTAAACATCAGCTTTAAGGAAGTTGCAACACTTTTCGCATACTGTTCAGTATATTGAAGTCAACACGCCCTCAGATTTTAGTTGTGTCCTTCTCAGTGCTCGTGCTCTTGGTGTCGTTATTTGTGATGCTAACTCTGGTCTGAGGATCCTCGCTGATGAAGTGGAGTATGTTGCGCAGGGAGCGGTTCATGCTGTCCTTGAAGCCCCGGCCCAGACACACATAGAGCAGTGGGTTGAGGCAGCTGTTGAAATATGCCAGGCAGAGAGTTAAAACGTGTGCCAGGTACACTTTGGGGTGGTTAGAGGAATGTCGAGGGGTGATCAGTATGCAGAAGTCCACTATGTGTAGTGGGAGCCAGCAGAGGAAGAAGCTCAGCACCACAGCGATGATGACCCTCAGTGTTCGCTTGGAGCGGGTACGACCACGTGAGAGTCCGCTCTCTGCTCTCCTGTACACCACCAAGTGACAGACTACAATCACCAGGAAAGGGAGGAAGAATCCCACCATGAAGCGGAAGATAGTCATGGCCCAGGCACTCTGGCGACTGTTCACTGTCAGGCACTCTCTCTTGTGTTCACCTGCTGAGATTTCCTTGGTGTAGACGAACTGGGGGATGCTGCCTATCAGGGCCAAGCACCAGACAGCAACACACATACAGGCAGCCAGCTTAGGCCGCCTGTTGTTCTGACACCAGACGGGTCTGCTGACCAGCATCCAGCGGTCCAAACTGATCAAAACCAGCTGCAGGATACTGCAGTACATCATCAGATAAAACAGGCTTTTGACCAGAGTGCAGGCCACTGGGCCAAAGTGCCAGTGGTCATCATGGGCGAGAGGGACCATGAGCAGGGGGAGAGAGAGGCAGCACAGGAGGTCAGCCAGGGCGAGGTTGAGGAACCAGATGGAAGTGACCGAGCGTTGCATGCAGAAGCCCGTCACCCACACCACCACAGCGTTTCCAGGCACACCGAGCAGGACCACAAGGCCATAGAAGACCAGAGCCACTATCTGGAGCGGTTGAATTTCAGGGGGCAAAAGGTCCGGAAGCTCGTCGTAGTCGTAGCCATCAGTCGTGTTACTGTCAGGTAAAATGCCGAAACCAATGTCCTCAATGGGATCCATAGTGGCTTAAAGCTGTAGATGGAAAAAGTTGTCAAACATTTTAATAATGATCAACACAAATGTTTCATGTAAAACACTATAGACTTTCATTGGGCTGGAAATATAACACTGCAATATTTTTAGACTGTATAGCATTACACTAGATACATTTTGTTATTTGCCAGCCAGCACTGGGCAGCGAAATGAAATATCAAAATATATTTGACCAAATACCTTGATATCAATATTATGACAATATTGTATAGATGACTATTAGTACTTTCACAAAATATTAACAAAGTGAGATTTTTTAATATATATAAATAATGTGGATATAATGACTAAGTGGGTAAAGGCAAGTATTAGAACAAGCAGCACAGTCTGGTAAGAACTTAACAGCCTTTAAAACCAGTAAAAGACCAGCAAAAGTCCCTGAATTCACCCAAAACAAACCTAACATTTGGTAAAACATTGTTTAACCTGATATGGATGAATTATCTCATAAATATGTTAAATGAAGCAGTCACATTTAAAACGTAAAATTAGATTTAGCTGCAACTTACCGTGTCAGAGGTTGATGCTGTCCCTGCACTGCTCACAGGAAGTGTTGGTGCGCTTCTGCTTTCTAAGTGCGTTTTATACCGCCTACCCAACTCACACACTCTTGCACAATATTTCTAAGGAAATATAAATAGAGTCTTGTGGCCTTTTAAAAAAGACCACAAGTCTCTTAAATGAGAAAAAAGAAAAAAGTATTTACCAGATTTAGTACATTTTATATTTGTGGAAGATGATTTGGGCCAGTGTGAAACATTTATTTGAATATTGAGTTTTTTCTCAAAATTCTGAGAAAACAGAAAAACTCACAGTGTCCCTAATGACATTTGAAGGTATGATTTTATGGTGGACATTTTCTGGCACTGTTAAGCCATTATAATCCTAGATTCAACCAAAATTCTGAATGGTTACCAGATATGCCAGTGTATTTCTGAAAAACATATTTTTTTTATTTCTAAGAAAGTTAACTGGGGGAGAACACGGTAAATAATTTGTCTCAATGACTATAAGCTTTACCTATCGATACAAAGGCAGTGGTGTAATGCATTATGTCTCTGGCATTACCATCAATACAAGAGACTAATATGTATTAATGACTACAGAAGAAACTACATTAAACACAACATAAAGACTAAATGAAGAACTTGGTACTGAACCTAGTAAATACCCTGTACCAATTTCTTTTTTGATAATACTTAGTCTTGGACACTATGATCCTGTGCAACATTTTCTCTAAATTTAACATCATCCACCACCCAATTTCATTTCTTCAAGAGCAATTTTGTTCCTTTTTGTTTCTTTTTTTAATTATTTGACTTTATTTGTCTCCTCACCTTATATGTGACCATGTAAATGCATTGTGTTGTATGTACAGTTTTCCATTTTATTTTTGTTTTTTCACCCATATAAGCCATATGTAAGTAGTATTTCAGCTAGTTATCCATACAATCCATATATTATTGTACTTGTGCTGCTGATGATCCCTTCTTTTGAACACTATGTTATATGAACCTGGTCGTCTTGCTTTCTCTTTAACAGATAATATCAGCGAGTTCTGTGAATTCAAATGTGTTACAACACATATTCTTTGTAAATGTGTTCCAAAGAATATGTCACAACTCTAATCACTCATTAGTCATGTTTTTTGCATCCTGTGTCGTGCTCCTGGTGTCTACTCATTGGTGTCATTGGTAATTCCACTGAAAAACTGTCTCCAGTGAAGATTTGCATGAACCAAAAGAAAAAATGACTCAGTCTGCCAGAACTTTTAGATGGTTACCAATATGATTTGCGCATTTTGCATTTTGCAAAAAAGCAATAGAAACCCTCAGCACACAAAAACCATATTAGTGGGACAAAAATACTTTATTGTCAAATTCATAATAATCATTTTACAGCAACACAATAACTTTTCCATATATACATGTTATTCACAAATCAGCCTACGCACAAGTTAGAACATTATTTCAAAACTACAATTCTCAATGGCGCCTACAGCGTTGTCGTGAAAAGCAAATAGAGCTGCCCTCCTGTTTTGTTTTTATTGTGTTTGGTTCAACATGCATGACAAACTGAATCTTGTCTAACATCTGTGTAACTTTGTAAAGAATTGTGATTTAAAGCTCACAACTTCAGTCACTATTAGTTACTTGCACAATGAGACGTCTGATTTGTGGCGTGGTTGTTTCATTGATTTAAATCACATCACATAATCACAGCATGTGGTCGGTGACATCAATTTTACGAAGATCACTTCTTACGATGCTCAACAAGTCAAGTCCTCACATTCTACAGCGCTTTTTATAAATACTGCTCATACTGAAGGTATAACCAGGTAAATGCCCTCAAAAGCCACCGATGGGGTCAAAGTGATGATCCATGAGAAAGATGTTTAATGAGGTACAGGCTGTTATCTGTATCAGAGACAGAGATGAAGCATAGAAAATGAAGAAAACACAAACTAGAGAAATGTGTGTTGCCATAGCAGAATGCTCTCTTTTAGCCCTATGACATCACTGAGCCCTTAAAATCAGGAAGTAACAAGGGAAATGAGACACAAAGCCGCGACATCAGCAAGATTTTCCCTAAAAGTTTAGAAAACAGAAAAGACACAATGTTGCTCAAATGTTGCTCATCTAGGTTTAGGAAATTGAGTTTTGTGTGTCTGAGAATGTGCGTTTGTGTGTTTGTGTCCCTGTCCCCGGCTCTTCTTGTACAAATTGATATAAATATGGACGTAGTTGTCACAGTTGTCATGGTGAAGCTTGTTATCAGCAAATACAAAATATTGTGATTATCTTCTTTAACATTGGCTCCAGTTCACACTTTGCATCAGCTGTTATTGTCAAACTTCAGGATGTTTTGTCACAGTTGCTGCCATACTTCATGTCAGGATGTTTCCTCTCGGGGTCACAAAGGTGCACAGTGCTCAGAGGTTAGGTTGGTTGAGGGCCGGAGCACTGCTCGGTGGGAGCGTGGGAGTGTCGTCTCTAAATGCATCCGACTGAAGGTCTGCAGGAAAAAAAAGGATGTGTTCATCAGACGTTTGGCGTTCACTTTACACGGCACAATTCAACACCGGCTCCCACAGACGTCCACAGTCACTCCAGAAAATGTGAACCTGACTTCTCTTCGTGGGGGCCACAGCTCCCTGGTGGGCTATTAAGGTACTGCAGGTGGGCCGCAGGAGGTCATTTACAATAAATGAATAGAACGTTTTTAATGTTTAATTCTGCAATTAAGTTTGAAATCACCATATTATTATATAATGATAAAATATTCTACATTATACAAAGGATTAAATATTTACATTTAACAATAATGAGAACAGATAAAACAAAGGAGTTAAGCTGTGTTTTTCCTCCTTCCCCCTGTTTGGGAATGGCTGTTCTAGGCTTTTATAGGGTTTTTTTTACATAAACTTAAAGTTGCCATTAGGATTTGTCACACTTTAGTGTTTGCCGAGTGATGAAGCTGATTTAGGTTGTTGTTAGGGTGGGCCTCATATACAGTCATACAGTTTAAACTGATCTGACATTTTCACATCCAAATTTAAAGAAACAAGGCACCATGGAAATGCTGACTCTGTGATAATCACGATCATTTGCTTTGTGGTGGACATGCAATGGGTTTTTCAGCGGAAGTCTCAAATCTAGGTTATTCACACATATTCACACACACGCACACACACACAGTTTCCCAAGAGAAAAAAGAGAAGCGAGGTGACATAAAAATGCTGACTCTCTAATAATCCACTGTTGCTGAGTTGTTTTTTCCATTAAAAATATATTACATGCGGAAATCCAAAAATAAGAACTGGAGCTAAAGTAGCATACAAATTTGTCATTGCACCTTTTTCTCTCACTACTGCCCTTCTGTCAGTTTTGTCTTGGATCTATGATATTCTCTAAACTATACCCTAAATACTCAAGTCTATACTATATTGCAGCCTATATACTCTGTAAAGTAAGGTGTCACCTTCATGATCAAAGTGACAAGTAGCAACATGTGGTCACGGAGGAGTGAGAGGATCATAGAGACACACTGCTGTCTGCAGTATCCCTATAATATTCCTGTGATGTGATCATTCAGGGCCGTTGTGCTGCTGAAAATACACCCACCCTACCAGCCACCTCTGTAAAAATACTTTTTAGGGAGACATGACTAAAGATATCCCTGTGATACAAATGAGCAAATCATCTTCTGCATAAGAGGAAGTGTAAAGCAGAGAGTATGAAAACATAACCAGCTCACCAATGAGTGTCAAGCCTGGCTGCTGGTTCAGTATAACTGACGTCTCCTCCTCTTCGTCCTCCTCTTCTCCCCAGTCTGCGATGTTGGCTGGGGGGATGCACTGCTCCAAGAACAGGTCCTCCTCGTCCTCCTCCATTTCCATGTTCTCCGGAGGCCAGCGCAGCTCTCCGCTCTCCACCTCGCTCAATTCCGTGGGCTCCACGACGATGGAGGGCAGACGCTCCTTCTCATGGTCGTGGTCCAGGTTGTTTAAGGTGGTCTCTGGGCCCAGGACGACCTCGACGGGGTCAGGGAAGATCTGGAGGAACAAAGAGTGGAGAGCTGACTTAGAAATGAGCAGAAAAGTAAGTTCTCGGCTTGAGAGTTAGTAGAATCTGTATATCAGCATTACTTTTAATAGTTGGAGAAATCAGGTATATTGGCCAGTATTGTCCACTCTCATATTGACCAGTCCCACAGCTTTCTCTCTCTCTCTCTCTCTCTCTCTCACACACACACACACACACACACACACACACACACACACACACACACACACCAAAGCAACATCTGGACCATGGATTTTGTGTACATGTTGTGTCTCCCGTTTTTGTTTAATCCTTGTTTTTATTTTATTTTACAGTTTGTGCGACGAGCCGTGCATCATGAAATTGGCACTTTGTGCAACCGTAATATCATCTTGATGTGATAAATTCATTGTGTTTCAACACTTTAATGATGATTTGAACAAGTCTGCATACCTGGAATGGCAATCTTTGGTCCTTCCTTTGCATGTCTTCACAGTTTGGATCTTGACCACTCATCTCATCCATCTCTCTGCAGCAGAAACACAGCCATGATGAGACCACACTGTCTTTTAATACTGTGCAAGAGGAAGGTACATAGAGGAAGTTTTGTAGATCTCTAAAAATTATTACATCAGACAAGTAGGCTCAAACCATTTCTGTCTTCAAAAGTCTTTAGACCCCATGCTTAAGAACTAGTAAAACCTATTTAGATCCTTTACTCAGAAATCATATCCGTAATGTCCTCACAATACCCCTGTTACTGCAACAGTAGAAACTCTGAAGACATTTCTTCAGCATCTATTTCAAAAGAAGTAGGTCAAGACAGGGTCAGTCTTTGATTGATGTTTTGTTTTTAGATAAAAAGACGATCTCATCATATTGATTCTGTAACTCTCAGATCACATGCCTCCCAAAAATGATCTCCTGCACCAAATAGTATTTGTGCATTACGTATATCTTTGGATGTTAGATGAATTACATTTGCCATGAAGGACAATGTGACGGACTGACAGCTGCTGGAAAACTATCAGTAAATTCAGCCCGCTGACTGCTTGCGTGACCTTGTTACTGTCACTCTGACATGTCTGTCTGACTCGTCCACAAGCTTCCCACAGCTTCGACAACTATCCACAGTAGTTGGGCGTTCAGTGGCACTGGACGAAATCACTTCATCCGGTTTTCTATGAAATCACATCACTGCTCCCCTCATGCCAAGATTTTCTGTCCTACATCTGATTTGCCAAAGCTGGTCTGTCTGTGTGAATTATGTGACTGTGTGATCCTCCGAACACACACTGAAACACACTCAGATTAGTGCAGAACCCAAAACAGGGTTTGATACCAAAATGGATTATGTCCCCTGGCGCTCATATTTTATTTTCTAACAGAACAAATGTGCTGTTTTGGCTCACAAAGGCCTGTGAGTCTCAGAAATGGAATGTCAGCTAATGTAATCTTGCAGCCACTATTTGCATTACTATGAAAATCAGCGGTTTCCTTTTAGGCAAACCCTGATCACGGGCCCTTTATCAGACAGTATGTTGGGTCCACAGTAACTGTAAAGTAGTCACTTGTTTTAGTTACATGCATGAGCCAACGTCAATCTGTTTATGGTCTCCAGAAAAGCCGACGGGGGATTAAGTAGGACTGAGGATCTGTCCGAATCCTCTTTTTATCCCTCTCTCCTGCTCCCTCTCTCTTTTTTCACTGCATCTCAGTGTCCGTCCTCCCTCCATAAGTACCAATCACGGTTTGTTGTCTTTGGGCGGCCTGGTGTAATGACTGAATCTGTTAAATCTTGCTTACCCTTTAATGAAATTTCTGTTGAAAGACAGATCTAATCTAAAGTCCTACTTTTTTGTATTTCCTGTCAGCAGCACAAGTCACATCCTGCGTCAGATGAAGTAAATCTAACTGAAAGTGCTTAGGAGGTCTTCCTGGAAACTGAGATATTTTAATAGAGATAGAGAAGATGTCAAGCAGGAAGTGGGGATGTAAATATACAGCAGATCAATTACCAGTCACCAGATGGAAATATCTCAACTATTGATAGTGGATTTTACCTGATAAATCCTGAGTGCTGTATCGTAGGCATCTGGATGCGTTTCAGTTTCTTGAAGACGTTTCACCTCTCATCCAAGAGGCCTCTTCTTTTTTAACAAACTGAAGGGGAGTTGCAGGCTTTTACGCTTAGAACTACACTGACCTGGATGAATGAGAACCTTTATCAACATGATTAATTTGTTGACCCCTTAACCTTTTAATCTACCGTCACTGTCCACAGCTATCACTACTTTGTGCTTAGTGCTAACTACCAAATGTTAGCATGCTAACAAGGTGAACTTCAGCCCTACACTTGCTAAACGTCAGCATGTTAGCATTGTCAGCGTGAGCATGTTAGCAATGCGGAACGGTCCCACACATGCTTTTTGTTTGTTGTTTTTTTTTATTTACCCCACTGTTGGCTCGTTAGATGTGACAGAACGGAAATATGGACCTTTAAATGTTGTAGCTGCTATATTAAATGTTGCCAAAAAAATTAATTGGTACAAAATCTCAAAACCCCAGACCGCCCCCCTGATTTCTGTCCCCCCACCAGAGCAATGTCCCTTATTATTCCACACTGAAGATGGCAACCCTAGTTAGCATGCTAATGTTAGCATTTACTTCATAGCACCACTGACCTGAAGCGCAGCCTCTTAAACTCGCTAGCTTTAAAGTATACTTTTATACAGTATGAAAAAACAAAAACGATATAAAACTCTAACATAGTGGGTCTCAGTTGGTAGAGCACTGAGCTGATGTACAGCGGCTGTGTCCGCGCTGCAGTGGCACAGGGTTCGAATCTGACCTGTGGGCTATTGTTGTATGTCATCCCCTGTCTCTTTCAGCTATAATATTAAATCATACCATGAAAAAGGCCAAAATATAAGTACAAACGATTGTATATTCTATGCTAGTACACACTTGTGTCTCAGTTCACAGAGGCCATCTCCCTGCTAATGTATATCTGCTTTGAGATAGCCAATAAGCTTATGTCAGAGAGTGCAAGTAGACAGTAGGCCAAGGTCATGGGTCAGGCCCACACTTACTGTGAAGTGTCCAGGTCACCAGCTGAGTTTGTGGTTTCTTTTTGACACAATAAGAATTTATAGCAATCAAGAGTTTTAAAAGCTGGATCAGTGGGTCTCTCTCTCTCTCTCTCTCTCTCTCTCTCTCTCTCTCTCCTCTCCACTCCCCTCATCCTCTTTCTCTCTGTCTCTCTCAGATGATTGGCTTTGAACAGAATTGCTCTGTATTGATTTTATGCTACTTTTTTCTTTCTTACCCTGCCTTAATGTGACCGATTTCAGCCTCTATCAACATGCTTAAGTTCACTGTGTAATATGACAAACGAAGAAACACTAAGCCAGTTTGCACAGCCGTCAAAACGAGGACACCCTGTTCTCGTCTAAATAGGATCAGCTTTGGGAGGTTGCTATCATTTCTGACCCACTTGTGAATGTGTGCAGCGCTACAATTCAATTTCTGATATTATGCTGCTGACAACTGTGTCACGCTAAGCTGTTTGTGTGCCACCTGGGATGGAAACTTTCTGCGGCTATTATGATGAAGAAGCTTAACCTCCATGTAATCCCTCTCGTACACACTCTCGAAAACACCTGCATGTTTCAGCTCAGTCAACAATCAGTCTTTGTTTGTGCCCCGTACTGTATTTTGCATGCCACAGGTTCAAATGTACAGTATAACACTATTCAAAAAGCCCTTTGTAATAAGTAAATAAACTAAGGGCTGCTCTGCAGATAATTTGAATTTATAAATGATTGAAGGATACAGAGTTCAATTAAATTAGTCAAAAAGTGAATCAAATTAATCCACAAGGGAGATTTAAAAAGCTTCACTCCATCTGGCTTTTACCACAAAACATGTTTGCTCGCCATCTTTTTTCATTAGTTCCGTATTCTGTGATGATCACAAGTTATATGATCTGTGATATAGATATCTAAGTTAAAATGTGTCTCACCGAGCTGGGCGCTCGCTTAAGATGAGCAACATCAGGAAAAAGGAAACAGTGGGAGATTTGAAAGATGTGAAGGAACTGACACCATCTCAGTGTTGAGCATTTATTTTCCTGTTTTCATCGCAGAACCATGCTGTCTCAATTCAGCAGGGGGTTGCAAACCGGTATCAGTTACTTTAAAGGTTTCTTGCAACATGCTGCGCTGACGCAATTAATGAAATAATGCTGAAGAAATAATGTGGTCCCCTGACAGCAGGCCTGTTTTGCCTGATATCAGAGCTGGACTGTTTGATTCTTTAAACACATGTCCAGATTTAAAGAACTCTTGTAGCCAGTAGGCTGAAGGCACCATTTAATGGAGTCCTGAAGTTGATGACTACTCAAACACTGGGCAGATTGAAATTTTGATAATATTTATATATTTTTGTTTCCCTTTCTCTTTCCCCCCTCCCTCTCCCAGAATAATAACCATCCAATAGAACATCTAACTATATCACTTTAACGTAATGTACTTAAGTTGAATTTCTTTTTGTCTTACATTGACAGTGAGTGTACATTCATGTTTTCTTATCGCTCATTTGTTTCGCTTTTTAGCCTAAATGTTTGTTACTGTAGCGCAGAAGAAAACCTCAAACACAGAGACACACTGGAAATACAATCCCAGGACCACGTATGCCTGTGAGCCTGCAGTGTCAACTTCCTACATCTGTAATCAATCTGTTCTTAAAGGTCTTTGTCTATTCTTTTCCATGTGTGCAGTCTCCTCACCATCAATTGCTCAAATGAGGATTAAACAGTCTAAACCTTTTGTAGGACATTCCAGTAATCATTCATTATCTTGTTAGTACTATAGATAGCAAACCCTGTGTGAATTAACTTGGTTTGTTCCTTTCCTTTCTTCATCTGTAGTAAAAATAGAGCAATACATAATAACTAAATTCATTGAAAGGTCCAGAACAGATACTAAAAGGACCACGTTTGTGTTTCCAAAGTCATAAAGGAGCTTTCAATCTCAATTTCTGTGAAGTCCCTGAAGTGCTCAGAAGTAATCTACAATTCAGTCACAACCAGGCAAACTTCAGCTGCTGCTGATTGTATGATATGTTTTCTCTAGAGCGGCTACTAACTGGAAATGTTTTTTTCCACTTTAAGGTGAAATCTCATGTGCGCCATCTTCACACCTCTAACAGTGTGATGAAGTGTGGAAGATGTGAGTTAAGGGTCGCGATGCAGACATGTGTCCCCACACTCTTCTCTAGTGTGAGTGACACCCACACACACATGCACACACATGCACGCACGCAAACTTCAGCAGCATCTTACCCCTCACATGCAGTCAGACAGAAGTCCTCTCCATCTTGGCACAGCTCCACGGTGGTGAAGCCCTGCTCCTCCACAGTGAGCACAGGTGACACTAGAGGGGGTGCAGCAGGAGGTGAGCAGCTCCCGCAGCATTCCCCCTCTGCAGAGCCCTCAGCGAGGCTTTTGGCCTCCAGGGCGAAGCCTGGATGGGGGAGAGTCCCAAACCCTTAGGTGTCCCAGGAGTTAAGCAGAGGATCAGGAGGTGGATGTGCACCTGGTTTTCAGTTAGGAGAGCACCTGTCTCACTAGTCCAGGTCAGTGCTGAGTCTGTCTGCTAGCCCAAAAGCCTACATGCGCTCCCTTGTCTCCAGCATCCAACTTCCTTCCTCATGTCTCTCTCAATATCCCTGTGTGTCCCACCCCACCCCACTGTCAGGCTTTGGAGAGGAGCAGGATTAGCGTCTCTTTCGATTACAGAGGCTGGATGGGTGACGTCAGCCAGGCTTGACAGTCCCCTCTGATGAGTTGGCACACTGGGTCGCTGGTGCATCTGCAGAGAAACAAATAAAGGGCACACAGATGGCACATGGCCGCACTGTTGATGGAAGCTAAACTGACTCATGAGGAGCGTAACTTCTCGCAAATGGACAAGGAGAAGTTTTGCACGTTTTGATATGAGCTTCTTTCTGTCTTTCCCATCCCGTGTGTTTGTCGACCATGCCTCTGACTGCCCGTTCCCAACTGTGAGTGCTGTTGCTCCATCAGTGGATTTAGATTTGGACGATTCATGGAATTAGCCCAGGGATCAAGGGCTCAGGGTTGGGGAGGGGGTAGATATATATATAACAGGCTCCAACTATTGCTAAACAGACAGAGCGCTGCTAACAGCAGTGTGTAATCCCCTCTGTAGGCTAAGTCAGTAGGCTATATATGGAACAAGGTAGTGAAGGAGTGCAACATGAAGGGCATCCTGTTTCTGCAGAACTTCTGTTACACTGGTTTTACCATACTACTACTATCTGCACTAGCCTCATTCCCATCATAACTAAGGCACTCTAATTAAAATATAATTTAAAACACATATTACAAAATATACTTTTTGCATGTATATGTACTATCTTTAAGTAAGTATAAACATAATTGGATATATTCCTTATAATATATATTTCCATTAATAAAGTTTGTTATACAACTGTAATATGGTCGATTTTTATGTTTATATTATGTTTTTAAATATGCTTCATTACATCTTCTGTGTGTGCATGGGAGCTGCATTCTGCATTGTTTAATTCTGTATTGTATAATGACAAATAAAACCTTGAACTACGAGTGAAAACATTTCCGAGAGCACCTCCCAAATTATGAATATGATTTTGCAGTTCAAAACATCAGCCTGGTCTCTGTGATCTGAACAGTATTTCTCCCTCATAATGCAAGTGTGTATGTGTGTTATGGTAATATATGGTTGTTGCTTCCACCTAAATGCACACTTGTTTTATTGTAATCCTCTGCCTATTCAAGAAGCTTAAGTGTGTGTTTGACAAAATATACTGTATATACACACATGGTGTATGGTACAAGGTTGTACATGAGATTATTGAGAAATGAGAAAGAAGAGAAAACGATAATAAGTCTAAGACAGACCAGCACTGCATCTTTTCTGTGCAAAATACAATGGGAGTGTGTATCCCACATGTATTCCTGCAGATCTTCCCACTGCCTATAAAATAAAAGAAGACAAAGTTAAATTCAGTTCAGCTTCACAAAAGTTTTAAAGACATTCCTGAATCCAATTTTGGACGGTGTACAATTAGTAGTCAAAGCAACAATACAAAACCATGGACAATTCACACAAAATCTGTTAGTCGCTGACTCAGATCACATTAGGCCCGGCAGTCTGGCACTTGGTCTGCAATAAAGGAAAATACGGTGAACATAAATTACATCAACTGGCTAAAAATACCTCGGAGGAAATAACCCTGCTACGTTACTATACCAGTTTAAGTTATCTTGCTCAATCTGGGGCCCTGATTAAAAATGACACTCATCTGTGTAATGTGGCTCGACAGGGGGTGAGACTAAAGTGATTTTATCACTAGTGATAGACCTCAAGTTAAACAGACAAAAACCACTATCTATGGCCTACCTCTTCAACATGGGGCTACAGAGCGTACATCAATCAAGACACAGCTTCACTACAACTGAATATACAAAGAAACCTCATTAGATTTCTAATCAAATCAAACAACCCATATTTCTATCCAGGTCTCCCTCTCCTGCACACACCACGCTGTCCTACCACACATCTATCCTGATTCAGGCAAGGAGACATTAAATGCCCACACATGTCAATATAAAGGCAGGAAGCTCTCCCTAACCCAGCCGGCAGAGGGCAGTGTTCTAACCCTAGACGTCAGCCCTCACATTATCAATGAATTATTTAGAAAGTATATTTCATTTTGGGTTTTTTTTTTTTTTTTTCAGGAACATTTTCCAGCTCAATCTTTGTGTTGCAAGAATTCCTTGCAGAATTAATACCAATAATACAGTCACTGCGAGTCTTTCTCTCCATGCAGTACTGCAGTTGAGTTGTAGTTATGTGCAGAAGATGACCCGGAAACTCAGAGGCAGCAGCTAGTGGGCAGGTGAGGAAGAGCAGATCCTAGAAGACAGGTTAGCATGTGTATGCTGGCTGTTACTGCGTCATCCACCATGTACATGAGAAGACCAATGCAGTACACATTACACAGTAACTTACACATTTGATCTTTTTTACTGTAATTGTCGGTCAAGTCACCTATTGATCGATTGATTCACTGATTGATTGATAATTCCAGGCAAAGACAGAATGCATTAGATAGACACAATAATGTTTTCCAAATTCTTCCGAGCTTCATTAAAGGGCTGCATTCTGCAAACCAGAAAAACCACAAGCCTTTGCTTCCATTAGTCTGTCGAGCTGTGCAGCACCCACTCATTTCCTGGGGAGCAGCAGGTAAGGAGCTCTTCACTGATTCATGCAAATTTGTTTTGTTGATATCACTCGTCAGCATAAAAAAAATGACCTCTGACTAACTCCAATAGTGGCAAGAAGGTAAGCAGAAGTAGTTTCTATAATTGTCAAACTATTTTTTACTTTCTGGGAAATCTCACACATCTGGCAACTGTAAAGGAGAAGTTTGCATGCATGTATGCTGTCATATTACATATAGCATTCATCTGATAGGGACAGATACAGATGCATAAACAAACTGAAACTATTGTTATCACATTTGCAACACCTGTCTCTTGAATAACTTTTATGACAATTTAAAGCAATGACATAAAAAGGCAGCAAACTGAGTAAAGCAAGACACACTGAAGCACGCACTTGAAAGCATAACATTTAGGAACTAGACATGAGTGCAGGTTTGTTGCTGAATTAACCAGGAGTTGTTTGCTCTCTAAAGGTTTTCTGTAAATTTCAAGTAATCAGATAACCAGGAGTTTCAGGGCTTTTGTCTCAGAGCTGTCTGAGCAAAAGATGTTGCAGTATAGACTACATTTCTCTGTATATCCCAAAAAAGTTGATCTAGAAATTCCATCCAATGTCTGTATCTTTTCCTCAGATCTTTGTCAGGTCATCGTTGGATTCGTATCATGAGGTTTATCTGCTGTCCTGGGAACAGCTCTGGTGAAGATGGTAAACACATTTTTATTATTATATGCAAAAACTCTTCACATATCAATTTGTGTTTACAAATAAGACAGTTGACTTTATTTTTTTAAAAATCAGAAAACCGATTACCTCAGAATTACTGAGTAAAGTTCCCTTTATATTTAAGTTGTACAAGCTAAAAAGTTAAAATCATTATTAAAATTATTAGTCTACTATACTTATCAGTAATTAGGGTTAGGGTTAGATACAGTGTAAAAAAAATAATTATCAAAAATTGTGAAAAAAACATGCAAAACCAAGTAGTCCAATGTGATTGTGATTATTGTATTAACAGAACTTATTCTAGATGACCCAAAGAAAGTACAGTAACAAGTATTGATCCTGAATTTCACAATAAGTATGTCACTGTCGTCTGATCACTCTTTAAGGCGAACCTACGCCACAAGAACCGAAAAATGCAAGGAGTCTTGTCCCTGATATCCCACCAAGTAAGCCACTCTTCATCTGAGGAGAATAACTGCATAACATATAACATATTACTGCACAGACTTAAACAAATGTTTTCTAATGGTTGATCTGATTGTCATCACCACTACAGGAAGAGTAGTCGCCTTCACAGCCAAGCTGAACACCGCTCACAGCACCCCCTACCACTCTGGTGTCCTGAAGCTCATGGATGTGCTGGTCAACGAGGGAGAAGCCTACAGTCCTGACACGGGCATCTTCACCTGCCCGCTGGAGGGGTTTTATCACTTCACCGTGCACATGTCTGTGAACGGGCGGGCTCAGTGCGCCATTTTTAAGAATGGAGAGAGTTTGGCTTCGGTGTACCACACAAGTCTTCCTAATGAATGTAGCCAAGTGGCCAGTGTCAGCAGCACAGTGCAGCTGTCTGAGGGAGACATGGTGTGGGTTAATTTATGGGGTCACGGTCGGCATGAGATCATCGCAACAGAAGATAACGATACTGTGTTTGTCGGGTTTTATTTAGGTTAATGGAGTCAGGGTCAAAGGGCCCTTCAACGTCACACACTAATCACAATGAGTGAAATGGAGGATATGAAATGTGTGTTGAAATGTGTGTAATAAATAAAACAGGTTTTTTACTGTACAGGTCTTAAGTTACATATTTTTAGTTATGTCTGTTTATTTTTATGCTTTTAATTCTGAAATCATCTGTATACAGACATGTTTCGTTCATCAATTCGGTCCATGTCATCAAAATCGCACCTTGAATTTCTGTCTATGTCTTGAACTTTTCAAAATTGAGGTGGAGCCTCCGGAAGACTTCACTGCATGAACCTGAACATCGCACCTGAAAGCAACTGTCTACAATCTTAAAGGGACAGTTCACCCTTTAAATCAAAAGCACATATTTTTCCTCTTACCTACAGTGCTATTTACCCATCTCGATTGTTTCAGTTTGAGGTGCCGAGCTTTGGAGAAATCCGCCCGAGTGATGTATGCTTGTTCTCGAATACGATGGAACTAAATGCCGCTCAGTCTATGGTGCTTAAAACACACACAAACAAAAAGAAACCTCAGAAGCATGCATCTAGCGATGGACAAGAGGCTATGAGAGGCTATGATACACATACTCACATGGTATGGACAAGAACAACAAACAACCAATCAAAAACGATATATTGCACAACTTTACACAACATTGCACATGGCAACATTTTGCAGTAGTGCAACATGTTGCACTATACAGTAGCAGGCTAGCTAACTAGGCCAACAAGGCTAGGTAATGTTACAGCTCTTCTGAGGAGGACACTGTCTATGTTTACTTCATGAGCACAACCCTCCTGTCCATGAGTGAGTGGGGTTGGTGAGTGTATTTTGTTAAAAACAAAACAGTCGCTACATGTAATGTCTCACAGCAAAGTCTGTGGATTATCTTGTCATGATTTCTGTGAAGATATATTGCTGTTGAGTCTTCAAAATGTTTTTTTTTTTGTTTTTTGCGGTACCACCTAGTCCCATTGTATTTAAAAGAAGGCAGACATCTCAAGACATAACAAGAGTTGGTTTCGTCATTCTTACACGTATCCTTCACCACAATACTGCTACTACTGAGTGCAATGCTGAAAATCAGTGACCTCACATTACAGAGCCAACCATACCTGTTTTTAAACACCACCTCGTTCGCCGAGAACATTCCAAGATATCTGTTTTTCTAAAATGGAGCTGAGACAACATGTCAAAGCCAGAGGCAGAGAAACTACAACTGATCGCTATAAGTTTGGGAAGGCATGGCTGTTTATTTCTCACTTCGATTCATAATTTCCCTCCTGGTTTAGGTTATCTCCCTAATCATGTTGTAGTATAGTTACACAAGTGTAACATCAATCTTAAGAAACGTGATCAAAATATGAGTGTGGTATGTGAGTTTCACCTTTGCAAATGGGCAGTCCGTAATTAGTACAGACAAACAACTCTGTCATTGCTTAACCATTGCTTAACAAAACTCTGCAAACAGTTACCTGTACTCAACCGTCTTTTCCGCGATTAACCAGTTACTTAACTACTTGAAATGTTAATACTTTGCGAAAACGGGATAATTCATCACTGGATCTTTATGATCTGTATCTTCTGTTGTCATCTGCTGCTCCGTGCTGTGTGTGAGATCCAGATGTTGTTGCAACACGTCTGTGCTGTCATTCTGTGGTCTGTTCGGTTATGAGACAATCTCTTCATCAGCGCCACTTCCTTCCTTCATCAATGCCAAAATGTCTCTATGACAAACCCGCTACATGTGTTGCCACTCTATTCATGCACTAATTTAACTAATTTCCTGGAAAGCCATTGCTTATTTTAGGAGTCCCAATCCGTGCATAACCTTTTAACATGTTGCATCAGCAAGTGACACTGCAAACCAGAAAAACAACCTCGCTTGCGTCTCCTTGTTGTTCAACTGATGGAGAGAAAAAAAATCACAACACTCCTCTGCAAGGAAGACACAGGTACGGATCTCTTTGTTGCATGTGTAGATTTGAAGTACTTGTGTCAGTATTCATAATGAAACCTTAACAAAAGTATCTGGGAATGTTTTATAGGATTTTAAGTTGTACAGGCTTACTTATATTACTGAAAGTGTATTAACATATTATTTTTATATCTCCAGAAGAACATTAGATCCTCATCAGTCGTCGGTCATGGCATATGACACTTCTTCACATGGTAAAAGCTTTTTTAATAATGAATAAACCTGTGCATACATCCGACTGTGCAACAATCGTGATGTAAAAAATGTCTGCATCCGTGTACACATTTTGCTTGGTGTGTATGAACAGTTTCAAGGTTGTCACACTGTCCTTTATTTTGGAAATATTTAAAAAGGGGAACACAAAAGAGCTTGAATGCTTGTATGGATGGCTGACAGAGAGCCTCTGTAACCTCTGGGGCTATGACATTTGAAACAAATACACACTGTTTCATGTCTAATCACCAGCACTGACTTTACCCACTTTAGGCAGACCTGTTGCCTTCACAGCCAAGCTGAAAGTCGACGACAGCCACCCAAAACACTCTGGAGTCCTGAAGTTTGCCACGGTGCTGGTCAACGAGGGCGGAGGCTACAGTCCCGACACAGGCATCTTCACCTGTCCCGTGGACGGCTTCTATCACTTCATGGTGCACATGACGGTGTATGGATGCGGACAGTGTGCCATATTCAAGAACGGAGAGAAAGTAGTGTCTCTGTATCACAGGAATCTGCGAGATAGACTCAGTTATAACAGCAGTCAGGTGGCCAGTGTCAGCAGCGTGGTCAAACTGTCCAAGAAAGATGAGGTCTGGATTAATTTATGGGGGCAGGGTCGACATGACATCTTTGCAACAGAGGATAATGATACTATCTTCACTGGGTTTTATTTAAGATAAAGCTGTCATTATCACATGTTTTGATCATCATACAGTATCTTATTAATTATCCTCATGCATTTTGATCTTCTCATTTTAAATTCCAAGTGCTGCTTGTCTGAAACTGAATAAAATGTCATGCATGGATTATTAAACTGCATTGCACTTGTCTCTCTTTCAGCACCACATTGATGTAATCCTCAATAAGACCAGAAACTTTGTGATAAAATATACTTGTTTTTTGATGGCTATCAGAACCTTTGATGAGGAAAAAAAAGGCACCATTCCTGAGCTAAATGCACAAAAAAAGTACCTTCAAAACTAAAATTCAAATCACAAGATTGGAACCTGCTATCAACATTACACACAATTACACACATTAACACTGGACAATGACTAGTGAATCAGAACTACAGTATATTTTGAATTATAGTCAGCTATGAGACACAATTATGATTCTTCTTTCATCTTTAAGACAGACTCTCCAAATCCATACATGATGTGTAAATGCAACCATTTGTATTGTTAAAAATGTGTATTTGTCTCTACTGAGAGACTATAATTTCACACACGAAATGTTAGCAGCACCTGATAACACAGATAAATTGCCCCTCATTGTGTACGTGATCCAGTTTTTCTTTCACTACAAGTAGCTGTTTGAGAGGAATTTGGAGAATCTGAACCAGTGGCGAGGCTTTTTTGCTGGTTTCACTGGAGCAGGCAGTTGTTTTTCAAGTCTTGGTTGTAGCTAAAATACCTGACTTTAGTTTCAACTAAACAAATACGCTGAGCCTCCAGGTCGTTTATTCTTAAATGTAAGGATTCGCATATTTTCCTTCCAGTGTATGGTCCTGCAATCACTGAATGATTTAGTCAGTATAGTTATATTTTCAGTCTCTCTCTACACAACAGATGTACTTCTATAGGTGTCCAATAAAGTTACCTGAGACTCCAATCAGCCTGCTCTCATTTTCTGTTTACAATTTAGCCCAGGAATAATACTTCATTTTAAAAAACAAATATTTGTACAAATGATTTGTTTTGCCTTTTTGGTTCTTCTCCAAAGTCAAATCTCCCCTGTCATTTAAATTATTTGAAAAAAAGCTTTTAGGTTAATGGAACAGGTTGCACCTGAAAACCAGATGAACAAGTTTCAGCCTGTGTCTCTGCCCTGCTCTCGCATTTGCAGCAGTCTCCCGCAGGACAGCAACAGGTAAGAAGATCTTTGCTCCCCAGTTAGATTTGTTTTATACATGCCAAAATAAACAAAACTGAAAGGTCTTGAAAATAGTTCTTAGTGTTAGTATACACTTGTTTTGCACTGATCAGGGAAATGCAGTGAAAGAGAGCCAAATATAACTTCCTTAATAGTTCATTGTGTTCTTTTTCCTACTCAGTCGGTGAGCATCTGTCACGTGTCGCCATGCAACTTACAAGTTTACAAAAAATTGTGGCTTGCAAACAGTTAGATTATTGATGTTACGTAACCATCAAGATGTTGCACTCATTTAATTGCTTTTTTCAACAGACGTGCACCATCACATCATCTCATCAAACGTGTAAGTCATGGCCTATGAACCCAGACGTGGAGACAACTATTCCCCGTCAGGTAAAAAAAACAACAGCATTTTAAACCCCTTTATGTCATTACATGTAGCTCCTAGGTGTGTTTTTTAATGCTGCCCATATAACTGAAGACGGTCGAAGAGAATAAAAGATTGCAATCAAATAAATATTTATTTGATTGCAGGAATCAAGTCAGCCGAGGAAAGTTCTTTTCATTGTTTTGAAGTCGTATGTTCCTCAGACACACCTGTCACAAATTCAGGTGCCCAGAGATGTTTTGCTCAATTTGAGAGAGGAGAACATGAAAAATAGTCGACAGGTCCTGAGAACGTCAGTGCCATTTTCTGCCTGGTGCTTTTGATGTTTATGTGGCATTAAAGTGCCATTGTGTGTAATATAGGTGCCATGTTTTGAAAAGCAGTCCACTGGTCGAGCATTATAATCCTGTAACACTGTTGGACTCATTATTGACATTCACAAGTAAACAAAATCGATACAGCAGAAGAAGATCACCTTTTTTATTGCACGCATTCTTCTTCCTTCTCAAAAGCTGGTGCCTACATTACCCACAATGCAACTTAGCCACTGAATTACATCACTGGGGGCAATTTATCAGATTGCATAGGCAGCAGTACTCCCCAAGAAACACACTTTGATGTGTAAAATTTGTGGCGTTACCCTTTAAGTATTAATAAAACTAAATAAGTATTATTAATTGTCATCTATTCTTAACTCAACTATGTCACTTTCAATAATTTGCACTTTTTAGTATGTTTCTGTTTTTGATATTTATAGGCATTGTTTAACAACATTGTAAAGTCCTTTCTCTAATTATAATGATGTCGCCCATTCTAGGGATTGTAGCCTTCACAGCCAAGCTGAAAGTCGAGGACAGCTACCCCTGTTACTCTGGAGCCCTGAAGTTTGCCACTGTGCTGGTCAACGAGGGAGCAGGCTACAGTCCTGACACTGGCATCTTCACCTGCCCCTTGGACGGCTTCTATCACTTCACTGTGCATGTGTCTGTGTATGGGCGAGGACAGTGCGCTATATTTAAAAATGGAGAGAAAGTAGTGTCTCTGTACCACACCTCTCTGCCTGATAAATGTAGCCAAGTGGCCAGTACCAGCAGTGTGATCAAACTGTCGAAAAACGATGAAGTCTGGGTGAATATTTGGGGGCCTGGCAGAAACGACATCTTTGCAACTGAAGATAATGACACTGTCTTTAATGGGGTACGTTTGGGTTGATGGCATTAGTGGCAAAATATCAATAAAGTTCTTAGCTGGGCTTTTCTTTTTCTGCAAAGAGCCAGTACTACTTCAGTGTACTATTATTATTATTATTATTATTATTATTATTATTATTAGGTGAATTTTGATACAAATAATGTTAAATTGAGCTTTTGCCTCAATAACTTCAATGTTTTACTTTGTTATGAACTTTGTTGTGCAAATACATCTGACTAATAATAATGTAATACTGTATGGTTTAAATGTAATACTGTATGGTTTAAAATGCAAATAAAAAGAAGTCTGCCTCAAACTGTATTATTTCCTCCGGCAGCTAGAGGCGCTGTCTCAGATATCGTCACATATCTTACCGCACGCATGCGCAGATGGTCTGTTTTCAAACAAGCGGAAGCGGCGGCGGCGGTAGAAGAAGTAACAGAGCGTCACATTGGATTATTTGTCAGGGTTAGCTCCAACAAATAGTTTTTCAGATGGATTTAGAGACTGGAACGTACGAACCGGGATTTGTTGGGATACGGTTTTGTCAAGAATGGTGAGTTTGTGGCTGAATAGAGGTTAGCAACTTAGACAACTTAGCTTGCTAGCTAGCGTAAACGTTATTAAAAGGTAGTCACACGCATGTTGACCTAGCTTCTTAATACATGGATAACGCTAACAGCTAAGTCTTATTTCTATAACTGAATTGAAAACCTCGGGAACTCACTCGCTGACTTTGTTTTCCAGTAACAACATGTTGTATCCCAAAGAAGACAAGGAGAACCGTATCCTGCTTTATGCGGTAAGTTTCTAGTGGAAGTGTAATTTGCGAGTGACTCGAGTTTAGTTTACCTCGAGAGTAAAGCAGAGCAGGATGAGCACAGTGCTTTAAAGGACTGTTTAAATCATAAAGCGACATTCAAATCCTTTTAGTGCAACGCGTCTATGATGTGATGATTAAACAGGGATCACTCCAGTCCAAGCATCCTGATGTTGGTTATATTGATGTAGCATTGGCCCATATGCAGGGTAAATATTCTGCCCTGCTATATAGTAGATTCGGTTGTGTTTGTTAGTCCAGAGGGATGACTTGTGAACCAGGAAGACAGTCTGCTTAAATGTCCTTTTTCATGCCTGTAGTAATTTTCTGAATGCTCTGTGCACAGTGCAGGAACTGTGACTACCAACAAGAGGCAGACAACAGCTGCATCTATGTCAACAAGATCACCCACGAAGTCGAGTAAGTAAAACAAATCACAACGGCACATAAATGACCAAGATCTTGAAGAGCTTAAAATTGGCAAATATATCACTCTTGCTGCTTGAAAGAGTAACTTCACACCTCCTGAGCCCCTGGTGTTTCCTTACCTCCAGCTGTTTAACTCCTCACCTTGTTGTAGTGATGTGCGGGTGTACACAGGACCTTGTGACGTCTCTCTGTGGTTACAGGTCCAAAAAAGCTCATTTCTGTCCGTTTCTGAGAAACAGGCTCAAAACTTTTTAGCTTGGTGTTAAGTTCCTCTTTGAGTTGCGTCCTGCTTGTTTTGCAACCACCACAGCAGCTTTTAATGGACACAAATATGGCCACTGACGAATCAAGTTAAATGCATTTATCCAGAGACTTTCAGGTGCACACTGATTCACTTGAGTAGAGCAGTCTGCCATTTAATGGGATCATCCAAAAGTCAGTGAACAAGAATTACTTGATTTTAATTTGCATCTTCAAACTGGAAAATTGATTCCTTTTTGCTTTAATCATGGTGTTAACATGTATTGAGTGACTACATGTGCAGCAAAACACATGTAATAGGGAACCCTTCATAATGCCCACATTGCTGAAAAATTACATTGCACATCTACGTGTGTAATGTTGGTTATTCGAGGACTAATTGTTGGCCAGTAATCAAGCATCTTGCTTCTCTCTTTACCTAGTGAGTTGACACAAATCATCGCTGATGTATCTCAGGATCCAACGCTACCCAGGACAGAGGACCATCCCTGTCCCAAGTAAGTTTTACCATAATAAATCAACCTCACTCATTCCCTCTGGAGAACCCTTATACATTTCATTTTTAAGGTAATAATTAATGTCTTGTTTGTGTAGTGCAACATGCAATATATCATTTCAGGACATCGAGCACTGACAAACATCTCTTGCAGACTTGCAGTCTGCATTGAGAGAATTTTGACATCGAGAAAGCAGAAGTTGACTCCTCAATTCCTTGCTAACAGCAACAAGCCTTTATATACGCAACATATGTCGTGTCTGATGTGTTAACAAACAGTTGCCTGAAGTTACAGTGAACACAGAAACAGAGTAAACATGAAAACATTGGTTAAAGCCGCTGCAGACTGGCTGTCAAAACTCAGTGTGAACAGTTTTGTACATTAAACAACCACTCTAAACTCAAAATTATTGGGTCAGTTTTTTACCACCGCAACTTTTCCATTTGGATATGAATTATTTATTCATTGTTTGTTTTTGACTCATTAATTGCCATCATCGCTATGGACTTTATCTGGTTGTGAAATTACTGAGCCTTTGTGACGCTGAGCAGGTGTGTTTGTGACGGTTTCTGACATTGTGTAATGTCTCTTCCCAGATGTGGTCACAAGGAGGCAGTGTTCTTCCAGTCTCACAGTATGAAGGCCGAGGTAATGATCTTTATTAATTAAATATTTTATGCAATACATTTAGTCTTAATATTGTTTGTCTATGATTAACTTTACTAGCTTTATATGGTCAGCAAAGCATGACAAGCAAGCCATTTTGTAAACAGTAATGAAAACCAGGGTCCACTGTCTTAACACGTTTTGTTTCTCCTGACAGGACGCTATGAGACTGTATTACGTCTGCACGGCCCCTCACTGTGGACACAGATGGACGGAGTAAAGCTAATTATAAGGACGAGGTCTACAGTATTGCTGTTCACAAACAGAGCTCTTTATTTGTTACTGTGCAGTTTGTTGTCAGACAGCAGCACGGCTGATGTTTGTAGACCTTGGAATTATCTTTGTATGATGACACCATCTTGTGAATATAATGTATTAATACTTTTTTAAGAGTTGTAATTTTCAAATGTGTTCTGTTAGATTAAAAGATGTGGTTGTTTCAAATGTCTCTGAGTATTTAATTACATTTAAATATGTATCAAATGTTGTAATTACTCACAGTAGCAGATACGCCATGCTTTTGGTCAGCATAGTCGCTTAATCAGCTTTTTTTAAATATCAGACTCATTTTGCTATGTGTCACCCCTCGTGTTGTTTCCCTTTGTGGTAAAAACATACGCCCTCCTGTACTTGATATTGCAAAAGACATAATACTGATTTCCTCTTAAAACTCTCATGAAACCATTTTAAATCAGTAATGCCGATCAGTGGGAAGGAAACGGCCACAGTTTGTCTGTCACTGGGGAATATTGCCAGTATCGATTCAACTTCCTTCTTTTTCATACATGTATATTCCAAAGGACCTGTTGGGCAACTGCAGACATTACTCAGCCAGCATGACCAGTGGGAAAATAACTTGTGTGCTCATTCAAACGACATGTATCCACACGGAAGAACAAAAGAACAAGGAAGGTGTACTTCCCAGGGCCACACCTCCTGATATAAGCCTGTTGATAATGCTGTAGGAAAGTCTGCTGCCAGTCAGTCATCATAACCAACAGCATCTGTGTGCAGAAGGCATGGACCAAAACGGTATGACGAAAAAACGCTGTGAACTACAGAAATTTAGAAAATGTTATATTTTCCATGATGACAAACTTTTATTCTGAATATGCTTTTGATCATCTTTCAATTGCTTTTCAGTGAACATTGTTTCGAGGGAGGAGTGGGGAGCAGCTGCCCCGAAACAAAAGGCGAGCCCTTTGAATGGCCCGGCTCAGAGAGTGTTTATACACCACACTGCCCTCCCAGAGTGCACAGGCCTGAAAGAGTGCAAGGAGCGTCTCGTCAGCATTCAGAGAGGGCACATGACAGACAGAAAATTCGATGACATTGGATACAAGTGAGTATTTCTGGTGCCTACGCTGCTCAAACAGGGAGATGTCATTTTTTGAGTGATGTTTAAACAGCATTGTGTGTTTATGTTGACACACTGGTGAAAAACTAACTCTGCAGTCCTTCTAATGAGTTTCTGCATACTTTCTGTATGTTTCAGCTTTGTCGTCGGAGGAGATGGTACAGTGTTTGAGGGCCGGGGCTGGGGTGTGGTAGGAGCACATACCAAATACAACAATGATGACTCACTGGGGATCGCCTTCATGGGCAATTTCAACAGTAAGTTCAAGTAAACACTTTTTTGCATTGCGACAACAATCAAAGTGCATGATAGGTCAAGGACTTTCCGTGAACTATCAGCGTTTATGAGTATCAGTTTAGATAACATTTTGCACGTCATGATAATGCTGCATCTTTTGATTTCAGATGACACGCCAAGCGCAGAGGCACTATCATCAGTCAAACAGCTGCTGCAGGATGGTGTCTCTCAGGGCTTTATAAGCCCAACATTTTCCCTGCTTGGACACAGAGATAAGGGACAGACTGAATGTCCAGGAGCAAATCTCTATGCTGCACTACCACAACTGAAGGGCTCCAAATAAAGATCACTGCAGATGATGATGGGTTTTTTGTGGGAAATTCTTTCCACATCTTAAATCATTTTATTCTTTTGTTATCTTGGGTATCTTTTTAACTAAGGGGAAGTTTGTGACGGGTCCTGCAGGTTTCACAGCCTGTCAGACATTTCATTTACAGCAGAGGGAGCCACCATATTGGATGAATCCAATCAGCATTAGTTGCACAAAATGCTTTTTTTTTTTGTTTAATTAATGCATTTCATTTAACATGCTGCCAGACTGTCATGGTAACGGTAAGTTAATCATGCTACTTATTAGTTCATTAGTCTAAGTGCAACATTAATATAGTAGACAATACATTTTACTTTGCTTTGTGCTTTGCTTGATATCATTAGTGAGCTGTGTTGTAATACATGAATTTAACCTGTTTAATGTAATGTTACAGGTCTTTTGGAAATAAAAAACATTTATCAGCTATATTATGACTGCTTGATTTATTTCCTATGTATGTGAGAAATTCTCTTTTTGCTGGCCCTTTTCCACAGATGACCGGGTTAGCCACAGTCCTTCACACAGAAATCATTCAATTAATGATACATACATGATATAAAAGCCTACAAACTGTTTTTGTCAGGGTGCTGCTGCAACATCACTGTCAATACAGTATAAGACATGAAATCAAATATTGAGCAGACAAAAAGATCAAAGTGGATTACAAGTGTTGAGACAACAATGCGTGCTTTCTGCAGTGGCTGAAACATTCCCAACAAGTGCTCACTTGTGCAGCGCAGGGATTATGAGGGAGGGCCCTATCAAATTGACTAAGAGAAGGTACACTGCTAAGATTAAATGTGCAGTTCCTGCGTCATGTCTGATGTCTCGTATATTAAACCGTAGGGGAAAAATAACAGCCAGTAGAACAGCTGATTTAAATAATAACAATATTAATAAAAAGTGAGAGCTGTGGTTAAGTAACCTTCAATATACTGCAGCCGTTCCTGTATCAGATTATACAAAATGTTCACTTGTTTCTTATTTAAATTCACCATTGTCTTAATAATTAATGTAATTACCTTGATGGTAGTGAAGGTAGGCGGCAGCCTGTACATGTCTCTACACTGTAGAGGCCAATCATTTGCTGTAATATTACCAAATATAAACAAGCATTCCTTTTTGACACATCAAGGTTCATTTCAACTTGAGTTTTATTCTTCTGTAACTTTTATAATAGATTAAATGAAATGATTTCCTTTTAGAAATAAAGTCAAAATGATCATTTTTTCCTATAATAGGAGCCTTTAAAAAATTTGTTTCTCACGTCCCTGGAGCCTGTTTACACTGTTTTACAGTTTTCTAGAGGCTCAAAAACATTTTAGGCCCCTGCCTGTGTCCTTCAGATGATCATTCAAGGTCAAATAAATGAAAAGCTGGTTTTGAGCTATTTCAGTATCAGGACAGAGACACAGACACACACTCACTGTTCTCTGTATCTTTGTGCTCAGGTGAAGTGGTTTATTCACTCTCAACTGGACAGACATCTTTGAAATAGTACAGCAGGCAGCTGAAAACATTATTACCTCTTAAAAAAAGTGTATGTGGTGACGTTTAAATCAATGCTTCAAGAAGACAGTTAAACATTATCCGGCTTGCTGTCTTAACATGCCTCATTCACATGTGACGGGATGATTCACTGTCTTCATTAGTGAGAACAAAAGTTGCTTCTCTCTCTTTCCCTACACACACACACACACACACACACACCTTAATCATCAATCCACTTCTCCTACAAAAACCTATTTAATAAGAGAAGAAACACTGTTGATTTTATCTTAGATCTCAGTTATTTTACAACCTTAGAAGGAAACTGGTTGGCTTTTGTCAGTTTTTATGAAACTGTATCGAAAATCAATTTACATTTTGTGCAAGTTATCAGCACCAGCTGTGCTTAAATGGTTATATTTTACTAATTAATTTGGACCAGATTACTATAAACCAGTTTGACTTTCAGAGAATCTGCAGAGATTGATATGCAGTAACAACCTATGAGTGGATGTTGGGCCTATGAAGGCCTGTTTGCTGCATTTTCATTCAAAAACAAAGCTGCCATGACCTTCATTTCCCCTTTTCTGTCCAAAATATTGAGAATTGTTTGAAATCTTGCAAAAGGTTTAGAAACAAGCAGAGTCTCAATTTTGAACAACATCCATGTTGCGTTTCACTGTTTGTTCGGGCCTAGTGGCGACAACACCAGTCAGCCCTGCTTCTGCTTCTCTCTTCTGATCGACATTTTGCCAAATTATGGTGTGAACAAAGAGAAGAGAGGGAAAGGAGGAGAAAGAAAGGAAGAGAAGAAGACTCAGAGAGCGAGACTGAGGCCAGCCCCGAGGGCAAGGCGCGTGTGAGAAGGTTGAGTTTCACGAGTCACGGAAGTTCACTGATCAGTCAGACAGACTGACAGCAGCTCATTTCATCCCGGGTTCAAATGTGTGTTGGCACGGTTTGGGTGTGGAGCATGTGGCTTTTCTGGGTTATTCCCAAATATTATTATGTTCTTTAAATAATGACCCAGATGTGCCATTGTCGGTAAAACATTTTAATTGTCACGTTGTGTTTCTGAGGCTTTATGATTTTATCGAGAAAAAGTGATTAAATATCGGGTGAATTAGAGATTCTGTTTTATAGCATGAGGATCCATTCGTCTCATGCACAATTTACGCCTCCAAATGTTTCACTGTTACATCCAGTCACAGCGTGATGCACTACTTTCTGTGAGTAACCAGTCCTGCGCTCCTGTGATCATGCGCACTTGCTCTCACGCTGTGTGGCCGGTGCGTCTTTGGCTCCTCTCCACTTTGAATCAGCGCATCTTTCCTCTGCGGGTTCAGTGGCGCGCTCTGCTCCGATCAGCGGGCATCTTTGCGGATCTTAGCTGCAACTTTAACCTCTAAGATGGAGGATTTGAAAACTTCGGACCGACTTTTCCACAAGTCCTCATTCAGCATCAGCAGCCTGTTGTGGAGACGAGAGGGAGTGATGGGTGACCAGGACCAGGAGCCTCCCTCTCCGTCCCAGAAGCTGCGCCCTGCGCATCCAGAGAAGTCCGGTCAAGAGGAAAACTTTGACAATGAAAAGAAGAAGTGCGAAAACCCAAAGCAGTGCACTAAAGTAGACACCAAATCTGTGACTGCAAATGGAAAACGAGAGGGAAATAAGGGAGAACCAAAGAAGAACAGGGGAGCAGAAGAAAGCGTTAAACCCGAGAAACCTCCTTTCAGTTATAACGCGCTCATCATGATGGCCATCCGCCAGAGCCCGGAGCGACGGCTCACACTCAACGGCATCTATGAGTTTATCATGGAAAACTTCCCATACTACCGACAGAACAGACAAGGGTGGCAAAATTCAATCAGGCACAACTTGAGTCTGAATAAGTGTTTCGTTAAAGTGCCGCGCCACTATGACGACCCGGGGAAAGGAAACTACTGGATGCTGGACCCCTGCAGCGAGGACGTCTTCATAGGTGGCACATCAGGGAAGCTCCGGCGCAGGGCCGCAGCTGGCTCCAGGGCCAAGCTGGCACTAAAGAGAGGAGGAGGTCGTCTGATGTCCGCCAGCACCGCAGCCAGCGTGACCTTGGCCGCAGCGGGTCCATTTTACTGGCCGGTGCCGCCGTTCCTGCCTCTCCAAGCGCCGGTGCGCACCCACCTCGGCGCAGGGACTTATTTGAGTGCCAACCCTCGGTTCCCCAACCACGCCGCATCGCTTGTTTCTCAGCGGTCCCGGCTGAGTGCAACAAGTGCTGGAGACGCAGACCGCTTCGTGCAGACGCACCAGGAGATGTCTTACATCGGACTCAGTTGCGCGCAATCCCGTCGCCACCAGATCGGCGCCGCCTGCACCGCCTTCTCCACATCCATCCCTGCCTGCACCCTGCCGCTGTCGGATCCGTGCTCTTTTAACATGATCTCCGGACAAACCAGCTACTTTTACTCTCACCAAATACCATGTGGCGCAACGTTTGGTCCGTGCCAAGAGGAGTGCGCCACGGCCAAGACGTCTCCGGGACAATTCTTATCCAAGAGCGGTCACTCAGACCTCGGGGGGTGCTGTAACGACTTTACAAATTACTGTTCAAGCCCTCCTTCGTCTTGGAATATAGAAAAATAAAGTAACAGACATAAAGATAAAACAATACTGCTGTAGAATTTAGATGAACAAAGTTGGCAAATAAAAGGCCAAAGCGTAAAGAGGTTGTTGAAACAGTTAATGAAAAATTCCCCGCAATATTTTCCTAATTTCTTATTATTACAGTGAATGACATCGAAATTGAAATACGAATTATTTTGCACTTGACTTTTCATTTTTCATTTCATCAGGACGCTGTTGTGCAATTTGTGTCAAATTAACAAAAACTAGCTGATGCATAAAAAACCAATTCTGGTTTGGGTTATTTTTAAAACATCAGAGTAATCAGCGACACTTTAAAAAATATAATTAAAGACCTCTTGGGCTGCATCTGTCAGCTGTAACTATCTTCCTGTTATAGAAACAATGTTCTCCACTTCATTCATTAATTTCCATGTGTGTGCACCTGTAAGTAAAGAAACTGGAGGGATGTTTGCGCGCATGTCACTGTTTTAGGCCTAATGCCATCATCTGAAATTATCCTGCAAAATACCGGGAAATGCCATTTTAAAAAATGAAATAAAATTAAAAAAAGGGAAATTACGCTTTCACTTTGTCTGAAGTTATTCGTTTGGCAGCATGTTAACCAAAACCAATCTGTGGACTCGCTCTGATATGAGCGAGAACATCTTTTAGATAACTTAATATTTAAACAAATGTGATGTCATTATTTTGAAATCGTTTCAAAAATGTACAATAACAATATACAATGTAGGTAATTATTCGATTTCTTTATAGATGCAACTAAAAATATCACTTTACCATTTTAATTAGCCCATATGTAATTAAAGGGTAATTTTTTGCATTTTTAATTGTGTTTTCTCTTCCTCCATTAAAACCTGCTTCATTGTTCTTATTTGGGTGTGTTATTAAATGTTTCAGTCTAAAGCCCATTACAAGGACTATAGACTGATTTTGATTATTAACTAAAGTGAAGTATTAAAGTAAAATGTGGAAAAACACAGTGGAGTTTTATAAACATCCTGTGATCCTCTACTTTTCTTTCCCGTAAAGATCAACAGTTCAATCCTTCACCTGAAGCTTTCTTGAGGAGACATCATGTTGAAACAGTGTGCTTCAGACTGTGATGTGGCTTCAACAGGTAGACATGACATTTCCAGCCTGATCTTATTGATCTGTCTTGTGTTTCACCCCGTGCTGACATCACTGCCTGTTAAACTTTCCCTCACCTCTCCCTGAGATATAAATTCATAAAAAAAGGAAAACTACATGTAGGAGGATACAGATTAGAGCAGCTTTCTGGACCGATGCCTCCTTCACACAAAAGACTCTTTATATATAGGAGACCCCAGCCCGTCACCTCTCCGAGCCAAGTCACATTCACAGTCGCCTGTGGTTAAAGCAGACTGGGCTGGATCAGGTAACATCACTGTTGGCAAACTCACGGTCTAGGTCTAGATACGAAGATAATAATATTTTCATTACTGGCGTGAGTAACTGTGGTCCCATTTTAGAGAGCAGAGGGGACAGAGCTGTGAAGCAACAGGTTTGTGGTGCCAAGTAGAGTCTGATACCCTGAGGCAGAAGTAAGAAGATACTGTTTAGTGTAATAAATAACCACCTTCTCTGACAGCTCAACTAATAACCACAGAGCTATAAATCAACCCAATGATAAATTTACATCACTTTGTCTGCAACACGGTTGGATTGGGTTAGTTTTTAGCTGATGAATCGTAAAAGGGACAGTAATATTATAAGGGTGAGGAAGAGGAGGGGGGGTTGTATTTTTTATTTTTAAAGAAAGAAGAGAGCAGGGGACTGCTTAAAAGTTTCATAATTAAAGATTAAAATTGTGTTTCTTTCCTCTTTTAAATAAAAAAAAAAAACACAGTGGGCGGCCAATGAACAGAGACCAAGTCCTTGCCACAGTGGGGCTGTATCCGACCTGTGAACCTTGCGTGTCATCACCCCCCTCTCTCATCCTGTTTTCTGTGTCACTACAGCTACTGTAAAATAAAGTATTGAAAAAGTCCACAAAATAAAAGCCACATACTCCATAAAAAGATGCATTTCTTGTTTGCCATGTGCAGGGGACACTAGTCCCGTCTTTATATCGGGGATCTACTTTCTATTTCTATCTGATTGTAGGACCAATATGTCCGTTTTGCCAATCAGAAAAGAGATGATTGAACGATACCTCTGCTACCATCACCTCATGACTACAGTTGCTCCAATTGTCACTATTTTGCATCACAAACAAAAGAAGAACAGTGCATCTGAAATGTAATAAGTTCAGTAGCGTCCCAGCTGGAAAGGGAATTTTTTGAAATGAAATAAAATATAAGATTCACTTTCTTTCCTTAATCCAATCATTTCAGTACAGTCCCAAAATAAAGCAATGCTTCGTCCATGTACATATAAATAGTGTGCATTTAAAATGTGATCTTATTCATTAGTCAATTGTTTCAGAGTCATTCAAGTGCTTTCTTCTTGCCTGTCTTATTTAATGGTTGTAGGTCTATCTCTGCCCACTTATTTGGACAACTGCAACAGTGTTTTCAGATCACTGCTGCCCCATCACATGTACGGCTAATGCCACACTGAGCTCATTTTACAGGCCAACGGCTCCGCAGTTTAAGATGTGAGGCTTTTGGCAGAGCTAGGTGTGCTTCATAAAGATATATAGTGCAGCTCTGGAAATCAATCCCACACACTCGCCTCTCTCAAGAGCACACAGGCCACCATTATCCACTGCAAGTGGCTTCCACAGGTAGATCTGCCACCCTTTGAAATAAGGTGGGTGGGTTGTACACCCTTAGGCGTCTGTCTGTCTCTTGCAAGAAAGCCAATCTCTCAGTGTCTCACTTGCTGCTGTGTAGATAATGTAGCCTATCCCCATCTCCCTCTCTCTCTCCCTCTCACACACACACACACACACACACACTTACTTTCCTCTCGTTCTTGTTGTGTTAAAGAGCAAAACAAAGACTTATCTGTTTGGGTCCGTGGTATCACTTTGGCTGCTCCCTCTGCCATCTCCTTTCCTGTGACAATTTGTTTCTTTATCAGGAAGGTCCTGTGTAATACCACAAACAGCATAATAGTAATGATGATGATGATAATCATAATCATAATCATAATAATAACAGTAATTTATGTTTAATGAGGAAATCAACTTCTTCTCTTCCTCTTTGGTCTCTTATCTCAGGCCTGTGGTGTTGGTGGAGGTATTCAGATCCTTTTAAGTACAGATAGCAGGACCTGTTGACTGTACTAGGCGGTAAGACTAGTGTACCACTGAGTACACACTGTGTCATCAGCAAAATGTAGGTTACTTACATATCAAGATAAAAAAAAAATAGACTTCACATTATGCTGCAGTAATATTTGGTTATATTAACGTTATACCTGATGAATAAACATGTTATCAGCCTGTTATGTTTGCAGTCATCCAGGGTGGAGCTGGTGTTAAGTATTATACAGTAGTATTTTATGTGCCCACTCTTTTTTATTTTGTATCTGCAAAAATATTCTTGACTTTAATTGTCAAATAATTGCAATGAAGTAAAAGAAATATTTGAAATACTTGCCTTTAAATGTAGTGGAATAGAAATATGACGGTGCATAAAATGTAAATAGGCTTCTAGAGTACAAGCAGCCTATTTAAAAAAAAAGTGTACACTGAACACTACTTTGGTACATGTAGCCTACTTGTCACCACTGCCAGCCTTTAACATCTGCCCGAAATAAATACAAAATGCTACACCAAATGTACATGTCGACAATATGACAATAATCTGGTGAAGAAAAGTAATCAAACTTGAGTTTAATATACATTTTCACGAGACTGTAGTAACCCGGAAGTTATTACAAAACTTTGAGGCGCCGATTCTCTGACCCGGAAGTAGTTCGATCCACGCGAGTCTGGTAAGAATCGTTGGACAAACGAAAGGACCCGCTGGACACAAGAGGGATACGATCTAACTAAACTGTTTTTATACATCAGAAATCATGTAAGTATCTGTTATGATCAATAAGTCTTTTTGGAGATGGCTTTTTTTCGGGCTCAGAGTTTGAACGCTGAACCGCAGCAGCCAGTAGCTAGCAGTTCGGATGCTACCCGTGTTAGCATTTTATATGAGCAATGCTAGTGATAAGAGTCGAGGCCGGTGAGCTGAAGTACAATAGTTAGACCTTGTCGCCGCTACATGTATTCAAACTCAAATATGTAGCAGCTACGCTACTGCTGTGATATACAAATAAAATCTGTATTTCATTCAAAACTGCTTCGGTGCGAAATTGAAAAGTTACGACTCAAGAGTCAAACAGTTGCACTGATATAAGCTAACTAGTTAGCCGAGTGCTAACACAAAGTACAACGGTGTTTGAACATGTGTCTTCTCAAACAGAGATTAGTTACGTTATTACAGCTTTCAGTAAGTATTCAGATGGGAGAATAAAGCCTTTAGTCTTTGTCAGTTGATGAAGTCTATCGTCTTGCTTTTAATGCGAGATCCATATTAGAAGAAGGGGAAGAAACCACCGTAATCAACAAGTATAGGTTGAAAAATGCATCCTCATACTGTAAATTAAAGGCAAAACAAACGATTCACATTAATTTTCTGTCAGTGGAAAGTTTTTTAAGTGGTTTAACTGTTTTTGTATTAAGTTTGTATCTTCTGTTAAAAACTATAACTTGTGTGCATGAACACACGGTAACTGCATTAATACATTACTGTATTACAGGTATAGTGAAGAAATGTACTTTTGCCATGTGTACAGTATTGATTTTTGTAGTATATAAGTATATAAGTATAAGTATATAACATATTCTTTGTTATGTGAACTAAACAACAACTTAAACTTAATTTTGTTTTACAAGTAGTTATGCAACCAACAAGGGAAAAACAAGCATAAACAATAAGAGAGATATGCAGTTACTTTTAATACAACCCCACATTAGAAATAAATAAAACACAGTAATATAACATAATTTTTTTGTTTACTGACCGTGATGGGTAGGGTTAGCAATTATGTGTTAAGTCTGCCCTTATTACAATATAAAGCCTATACTAAGGCCAACATTTCATTCTGATCATTCATATTTTTAAATTTACTGTCCACATTTGAATTGTTTTTGTTTCGTGTCATTTCTCAGGAGTCTGTTAACAAAACCCAAGTCGGAGATGACTCCAGAGGAGCTCCAGAAACGAGAGGAAGAGGAGTTCAACACTGGTCCCCTGTCTGTGCTCACGCAGTCAGTGAAGAACAACACTCAGGTCCTCATTAACTGTCGCAACAACAAGAAACTGCTCGGGAGAGTCAAGGCTTTTGACAGGTACTGAGCCCAGTCACTAAGTTATTAATTAACATGTTTGAGAGTGAAATATGAGATTTATACTTGATTATATCAATTAGTTTTGTTTATTTTACTTGTTTGTTATTACATTGTTTCAGGATGGTATTTTTACTTGTAGCAATAAGCAATACATCAAAGTGCTAACTTTCTACCAGTAGGCTTTATCCGCTATGATGCTGACATCTCAGTAGTAATTAAGGATGAAGTCTAAAAACACTGCTTTTGGCACATATCCTGATAAGTTGCTGAACGCTGCCTCAAAGATTTAGCTCAAACATTAAATCAGATCTTTAGAAGAGTATAAATATTTATTTGCATTTTCTTCCTACAGCAGCTTAATCCTCAAAAGTTTCTGTGTGTGACTGACACCGTTCCCTCAACAAGGAAGTCAAAAACTTTGTCATCTCAAAAACTATGAGAAGTGCACATGAATTTAGATCTTAAATGTGTCCCATCCAAATTAGAAAATAAATCATATGGTTAAAATAAAGGGAAAAAAAGAACCATGTCATCACATTGATCAACAAAGAAATCATTATACTATCTATAAAGGTGTAGTAATACAGGATAATTTGGATCTTGAGCTTAATTACACATTTCTGTTCAGTTTCTGCCCACTGATGCCATCTCTTATTTATTTTTTAATTCTATCCACAATATTTAACATTGCAAGAACATTTTCATATTATTATCCTAAACAAGTGTTGTAAGAGGACCTGTAATGAATTAAAAAATAATTTAATTCAGCTGCCAACAATGTGTCATCAAAGGGCCACTGTACTAACAGACAATAAGAAGGAATGGTCTGACGTGATATTTAAAACATCTTTCCAAATGTAAGCACCCCGTGATTTATATGCGTGATGGTCAAGAGGATGTGAAAGAGATATTAGACGGGATGATATAAAAGCCTACAGTAGGTAATGTTACACTGTAATACAGGATGATACTGGATATAATGCTGTGCAAAATGTGCCAGTAAAAATCACAGAATCTCACAAGTCTCTCTCTAATCTGGTGAACAGAATATTGATTTTTTAAAATTAAGTTTGTCTCAGTTATATACTTTATCTTAGTTAAAATAAATAACATAATACTTATGTTATATAATAACTTAATAATTGTTTAAATTCCAAATCCATTCAGACTAAGATATTATAATTCTTAAGTCATACTTGTGTTTATCCCCTGTGGAGACTATTACCACTCGTGAATTTTCTTCATATCTAAGAGAAAATTCAAAGTACTGGAAATTGGTTGCTGCCACAAATGATCTTGCATCATTCGTCATTCATCATACGTGTCACTAAAGAATAAAATTGTTTTGTGCAAGTGTTTTTGAATGTTTGATTTCTATCTATTTCAGACACTGCAACATGGTCTTAGAGAACGTGAAGGAGATGTGGACAGAAGTTCCCAAGAGCGGGAAGGGAAAGAAGAAGTCTAAGCCGGTGAACAAGGACCGCTACATTTCTAAAATGTTCCTGAGGGGCGACTCTGTCATCATCGTGCTGAGGAATCCTCTGATCACAGGAAAATGAACTCTTCTACGTCTTTCTTTTTGTTTGTTTTCTTCTGAATGATTTAAAGGCTGTGGCAGTGGACGACCATTAATGGAAACTTCTTTATTTGTTTTTTATGTTGTTGTGGGGTCACTGCAGTCACTATTGGGTATACATAGTGTCAAAATGATGTCTGTACGACGAGCCATTCGGGCACAAGAATACCTGGTTTTGCATTGTCTTCTGTATTTTTCATTTTGATAATAAAAGTGATGACTAGGTTGAAGTGTTGTGAGGGCATTTTTTTCTTCATGCTACGATGTTTATTATATAATTTACTGATAATTCAGCTATTTGTTTTATTTATTTTTAAATCATTTCTGACTATTTTTAGATCATATTATACCACTGGTGAGTTTCCATTCTTCTCACCTCGCTCATCTATTACACACTACATCAGAGAAAGCCTCACTGAAAACTTCTTTTTACTCCGTTTTTGTCTTTGCCAGCCCTTTCCTCCTCCTCTTCCTCCCGCTGTCACCCTTTTCACTCTCCCCTGACAGCAGCTTAGGTGTCGGGCTTGATTTCAGTCAGCAGCGCTCAATATGCGACAAACTGCCGTTTAAAGGCCCGCTGCATTATTGATGAGACCAGATGTGCTGACTGTCACTTCACACCCTCATCTCTCTCCATTTCAGGCTGTTCCCCTCTGCCGCTCAGCCCCTCCTGACCACTTTGTTAATTGTCTTAATAGCTCAACAGCTAGTCTCGCCTTACCTCTCTCAAACAGTTGGCACCTAACTTCTGCTCTTTGCTGCTCTCAAATTCAGTGGTCAAGTGCACAGGTTTTGATTGTGTGCGTAAATAAAAGGCTTGTGTATTTTACAGATTTTGGAGAGCTGAATGTTATCGATTTATGTATCAGTGTTGAAATCCCCTTTGGTTTATCCGTAGGACTTTATATTTAGAAAACAACTCCTGGAAAGTAATTTTGATGTCCGAAAGCATTTTTTATTGCCATATAAAAATCTTTACGTTATACATTTATACATCTAACATTACACAACATCTTACTGCTCTCAGTACTAACCCTAAGGCCAGCAACTGTGGTCGCCCTGTGTGCGGGCAGCGAGGCCTCACTGATTTACAGCTCTCAGGTGAAGCCTGCTGGGTCAGAAGAGAAGAATCAGAGCAGTGGATGTGAAATGCGGTGAACTTTTCTGACTTTCCTGTGACTCATGTAATGATTCCTTTTGCTCTGCTGCTCCAGGCAAATCTTGACATCTACCAAACGTTTGATGAGATCATGTTGCAGAGGCCGGAAAACTACAAATTTTTGCGATGCAAGCCCGAGGCATGAGGAAGCACAGCTGCTGCTCAGGGCCCCGTGGCCACCAGGAGGCCCCTCAGATGACTCAACTGCTTTATCTTTCATAGTTTAAATATTAAAGACATTTGACTTAAATTAAAATTTAATTAGGTTCACCTAATACCTGTTTGTAGCATTCAAACAGAGGTTGACTGTTTAGATTGAGGACAGTATTTTTGAAACAATAATACCAACTCAAGGGTGCGCTTTTTGTGAACATCACATTGCTCGTGTACTTCTATGATGTATTTTTTGTCCTTCTACATGTGTAGGGGGACAGAAGTCCACTAAAGCTATATCATCATCGGGACTGCAGCGGCTACATGCAGTCGAAACACTCTCCACATCATATATATGTGAGCTTGAGCTCATTGGACCAAGAGAATTACATTTCTCTTCACAATGTTACAGATGTGTTCCAGCTGTGAGCATCTTCTGTTCAGACATGGAAAGTAGAGACAGCAGGGAAAACAGATTTGTTAGATTTGATGCATTCATTCAGTCTACTTTTCTTATCACGTCTTCATATTTTGTGCATGTGATCAACATTTACCACAGTTTGTTTCTGCAGAGTGACAGGATGAAGCCTGGGGACACCCCAGATACCCTTTAATTACGAAAATGATCTGGTCACAGTGAGGGATGCAAATGACTCAGATTTGATGGTTTAAAGAAAGTTTCAAACTAAAAACTCTTTAATCTGTGTGAGTGTACGTGTCAGCAGTGGCCTGATCAAATGAAAAAAAAAACACCTGGTTTTAAAATGCAAATTTTTTGTTTGATATCCTTAAAAAGGAGCAAATTGTGTGGACTCAAAAATCTTAACTAGTGTAATTTACTGTAACCTTCACCCCCAAATTATTCAGAAACTAAAATTAAAACTGACAAGGGTGAAGCATGTATAAATGCTACAACAGAAAAGGCCCACATTCTTCCCAATCCATATAAAAGTATGTGGGTACATCCATGTTACTACTCCATTCAGGCTGAAATCTGTCACTTTATAGGTTACTGGAGTACCTTCAGGCTGATTTGTCTGGAATCTGGTGCTTAAACTACAGCCAAATATACTATTTATGAAAAATGGATACCCACACCCAGTGTTTGGATGGGTCTTTTCAGTTCATATGGGTCTTTCGAGCATATCAAGCAAATAGAGCAGTTGCTTCTGGGGCCTTCATGGTGGCCACCAGCGGAGACCCAAATACATCCTGAGCAGGGCCTCAAAACACTTGGAGCTGCTCCAGGCTTTAACATGAGGTGTGAAAGATGATGGGTCACCAGAAAGATGAACTACTTGTATGCTATTTAATACAAGTGAAGTTCATCTATGGAGAAACTGTAGGTTATTAGGATTTGATCACACCCTCACAGCTGCAGCATCCTGGAACAAAGCACTGTCAAGTATCTGGAGGGTCTATTTGGAGATGGCTGCGATAAAAACAACTTTGGGGACCTCATTTGTTGGGTATCATCGCGCACCTCTCTCATGTTACTTCACTCATGGCAAAGACACTTCCAGAAGTCTCTTTCCCTCCAGATTTTGGGGGAGGAGGCGGGGTGAGCGATCCGTGAGCAGGAAGGCAGATGTTTTATTCAGTAGGTAAGCGATAAGAGGGGGGAAGTGTGATTATGATAGCGATCGGCCATGCATCGATACTCGAGCCTCCGAGCAACGCGACACCGTGCAGCGCATCGATCGGGCCCCGGAAACCGGAGCCGCCGCCGCAGTTTGTTTTCAAGCAGAGCCGCGGTGCGGGTGTCAGAGCCTCCGCCAGGCCAGGTGGAGAGAGCAGGAGGAGGTGGAGGAGGAGGAGAGGGTGTTAGCCCCGTGAAAACACACAAACACCGCCTTCACTCATCTCTCTTTAAGTGTGAATGACAGTAACTGCAAGGACACAGTCAGTGACAGCCACAACAAGGATCAGGTGTATCAGCTGCTGCATGTAGACTGAGCCTATTTACAAACAAGCACTGCGGAAGTGGGACAGGAAGCATGCATGAAGTTTTGTGTGAAAATGATGTATGTATTTTTTAGGCCTGAGTGGGGTCAGTCACTGGTGATGTTTCAGGCTTACAGCAGGGCCGTAGACAGGATTTTAGGGTGCCATGAGTCCAAATCCCCCCAGGAACACCCCACCCACTGAAAAGTTTTGACTAGCCTCCAGAAATTCTGGGGTTTTTTCACCCAGTCGCCATAATAAAATGCTACGTACCATAATAATATTTCTAAAATAGCTACATTTTATATTACCTGTTTATGAGTCAACTTCCACATGAAGAGGAGGAGGGGATGGTCGAGGTGCGATGCCTGGTAGAGAAGGTGGCCAGGTGACAGACCACAGTTTGAGACCGCTTCATCTGGGACAGTTTCCAACCATGTTTGGGGCAACAAAAACCAGATATTTTCAACAAGACGTTGACACAATTTCCAGCAACGCTTGTGGTGACAAAACTGGGAAATCTGTAAAGAGGCATCAGGACAATTTGCAGTGTGCTTGTGGTGACAAAACTGGATATTTTTGATGAGCCATAGGGACAATTAGCAAACCAAAACCAAATGTTTTTAAGGAGACATCTGGTTTCAACTGTGGTTTGCAGGAAATGAAATTGCAGACAGTTATTCTGGTAATTTGGTTGTAAAAACATCTTTTATTTTATTACAAACAAAATCACTTTTTCCATTCAATTTTTCAGTTATATTTTCTGTTTGAGACCTTGATAACAGCAGCTATATGTCAAATCAAGGCCCCTTTGCTCAAAGCTTTCAACTGTATCACATGGTCTTCATCAGCAGACGGGGTTTGTTTGAATTTCCCACTATTGTCAACACTAGGACTTTTGGTCCATGTTGGCAGTGGGTGGTGGAGGATAGTAAACCCTTTATATTGTGTCATTTCGTCAGTGTTCTGCCTAAAAACAGTGAAATTCTCATCAAGTGCTTGAATAAAGGATATCAGAGTCAGGCTTAAAATGAATTAAGTATATGATAGAAGAAACTCTTGATGTCACGTAAATCCCCAAATTCCCAGACACATTACAGAGGATGTGACTAGTCATGATTTTACATGCTGTAATGTTTTTTATGTTTATACACAACCAAAACTGATTGATATTCTGTATTCTGATCTTTTTTTGGAGATTACACCACAAGACATCTTGGCTGTTGTTGATGCTGAAACAAAAACGCAGCTGATAAAAAATACATTCAACAATTTTAATTTATTTTGTCTTTGATTCTTAAAGGTGCACTATGTAGTTTTGGGTAAGAATTTTTAATCGATGCCTAAACAAACTAAATAAACAAGCTCTCTTTGTTTTCATGGCTGAATAAACAAATATTGTTTATATGTGGCGGACCCTGCCACCTTTCTAGCTTCACACAGTGTTCTGGGGACCTTATTTTCCTCTAAGAACAGCTTGTTTATTCATTTATGTAAAAAAAAAAATATCTGAGTTTGTATTATTACCTCATTGATATTGTAAATATAAAAATTCTGAGTTTGAAATTCTTCTCCAAAACTACAGAATGCCCCTTTAATCCTAATATGAATCTATATATAGTAGTTTCACATTACACAACATGAGAACAAACAGGAACATAATTTAGTTTGAGGAACTCCACATTTTTCTGTAATAAGGTCATGTTGCCATCTAGTGGATTATTAAAGTAATGTACCTGGTTCAGCGACAGGGACCACACTTTGGTTTAACTGACAAGTCATTTTAATTTAACCACACAGAATGTCCTGAAAACTGAAACTGGATCTTGAAAGCATCGTCCAATCTGATACACAGACAGATAATTAATATGACGTATATAGTAAGCAGCACAATGCTCAGCTTTTAAATTAAATTAACACTTCTGAATACAGATAAATGCGTTATTTCATTTTGTATCCTTCACTTTGAGGATCATAGCCCTGTACTCTATATTTTGTCAGTGTGCGTCGGTCACGATTATCCCTGTGATGAGTTCAGGGCCTACATTTCAGGACATTTGGATTTTACAATCTCGACAATCATAGTGCTGCTCTTTTCTCAACTGGCCTCCAGCCCAGGCCTCTTGGTGAACAGTTGCGTCCCGCCTCCCCTTTACATATTTTTTCCCTCCTCCAGTCACATTCCTTCCCTGTCAGAAAGCGATGGAGAGAGAATTAAAGTACTTGAGTAACTGCAACATTTATTCTCTGTGTCCTCTGGGTTTCCTACCAAACATTGGCACGTCTGGAATAGTTTATACTGTTACTGCTAATCCCTGTCTGGCTAACTGTCTGGACCTCAGGAGCCAGACTGACACTTTGATTCCTCGAGTGAAGTTCAGTTGTATTCCTTTTTATTCTCTTCATTCGTCTGCTATTAAACCAGCAGTGGAGGCCGAAGCTTTCAGACGCCGCCTCAGGACTGGATGCTACAACAAGTCCTCTGATGTAAGATGTAGTAGAAGTGCAGCCTGCTTATATAATAGCCTCTCTCAGGGATAGAGAGAGGCTAAAGGTGTAATTCAGTCTGGCTGACCCAGCACATCCACTTTGTCCAAATCTTTCTGCTCTGTGTTTCAGTTCCTCAATCTCACACACATTGGAGCCACTCTGCTCCAGGTCCCATGGAGGCCTCCTTGGGTCAGGTCTCCTGTCAGACTGCCAGCTGTGGACGGTGTCGACCGACTGACGTCAAGCTGTGGAAATAAAGCTGTGGTAAAGGGGAGGAGCGCGGGAGAAACCTAAAATTACTGCATGACTCTTTCTAATTCTTTACGGGCTACTTTCTGGGAACTGGACCAACTTGGTGAGACTGAGCCAGCACAAATCACACAAACACCCCCGCACATGTTTCGAGCACAAGCTCACACAGGATCTGGTCTTAATATCTGTAAAAGTGCACACTCAGCGATGGGGAAAAGAAATGGGGTCTACTTGAGTTTGAGCTTCAGGAGTCTACAGAGTTGACCGAGGACACATGGCTAAAAAAAATACCAGACCAACAGTTGCTCTGAGCAGTCAGCTTGTATATCTAAGTGTATGTGTGTGTGGTGAGACAGGCATATTGGCTTTCTGGATGTTTACACATGCCATGAAGACGTAATGCATTCCTTTCTCATCCTCTCTTCCTCTTCTGTCCCCATTAGGAAGAAGGAGTGCTTTTAGTCTATGTCATATCTCAGTGATGAAAACTGGGCCATGAGAGACTCCTTTCCCCTTCATTGTTAACAGAATAATAAAGTATTATACTTCAGCATTTAACATAAGTTATCTAGATAATTGATTCAGTGCTGTTGATCTTGTCCCATTATCTATACTTTGAAGCAAAGCAGTGGTTATTTATTTAATTATCTTTTTATTCCAGAAACATCACTTGCGAAATGCTAAAGAAGATCTACATGGATTAACCACACAACCCCAGCTGCTAGTAGAAACCTGAAGTTACCCAGACAGCCAGTAGGGCGAGGTGGAGGGCTTGGCGAGGCCCCCCGGCTTGGATGAGGTGCTGCCTTCAAGTACCATTGGAGATGAAGAAGACCTACCAGGGCTCTGGGGTGCCACTATTTTGGTCGCACATGCACCCAAAATCTGTCGACTTAACATTTTCATTGGTCATTGGTGCAGCTGAAATTATTTATTTTTAAATTTCTAATGGAGCAAGTGAGAAGCGTGTGTTAACAATAGCAGCTTGACGGCTATATTGTGATATTTATTTGTATTAAAAGGCTTCAATACAGTAAAGTGATGTCATTTTCTGAACTTACCAGACTGTTCTAATACTAGTCTTTACCCATGTAGTCATTATATCCACATTCTTATTATTTTTCAATAATCTCATCATGTTAATATTTTGTGAAAGTATCAATAGTCATCCCTACGATATAATCACAAAATCAATATTGAGGTATTTCATCAAAATTATTGTGATATTTGATTTTGTTGTTGTGATGAATGTAACTAAGTACATTTACTCAAGTACTGTACTGGAATCAAATTTCAAGGTATTTGTACTTTACTTGAGTATTTACATTTCCTGCTACTTTGTACTGAGACAGAGTATAAAGTTTAATATTAAATAATAGTTTAATTCAGAATAAGAACTACTTTATTGATTCCCAAGGGGAAATTGGTTAATTAAATGTATTTGATTGGTAATTGCATAAACAAAGATTCAAATAATGAGACAAATGCTGAATATCAAACATATATATGTATAACTTACGTTACACTTGTACTTAATAAGTAATATTTTGAACACACTATCTTTACTTTTACTCAAATATGAACTTTGGTGACTTCTGTAACAACACTGGCCCTAACTCAGTTACATTGAGCCACATAAATCACACACAGCAAAAGTCAAGAAATCAGCGCTCACGTTCGCGACTCCTACTTTGTTCCTTTTCCGAGGCGCGCATGAACGCAGCACGGGATCGTAGCCTACTTTGAAGCTGGCGGGTTGGGCCACACTCCAATGAACCTACACAGACCGACCGACCGACCGAGGGAGAGGCGAAAAGTCCGGCGCAGACACACGGCTGTAACCTCCACAAACACAGCCGTAAACCACCTCAAAGTGTGAAAAGAGAAGTTGTGGTTCAGTTGTAGCCCCGCGTCCTCTCGGCTTCACCTCCTCGGCTCGAAGAAACCAATGTGGGATAGTGATTGGAGTTGACAAGCCCGCTCCTCTACTGTATCTCTGCTCCCTCCTCTCCCGCTCCACACGAACCAGGAAATCGTCGAGGTGTGCTTCTTTATACCGCTGGTGGCTACCCCGTTTGCGGGTGTAGATGCGTTTTTTTTTCCGCCGATTTTCCCTCTGTTTTTTTTATTTTTATTTCATTAGTTTGACTTTTTAAAGCCGGGCTTCAGCTCTGAAGTCAGACAAACTTGCCGACGAGGAGAGGACCTCCACTCTGGCCGAACAATGAGGTGGGTAAAGCGGCGTAAATCCCTTCATCTTCATTGTGTTTCCAGGCTACATTTTGTGTTTCGGCCACTAGTTTGACAAAGGGCGACTGTTAAATCCTGACCCTGTAATGTCTCTGTGGAGGCTGCCCGCTTGTTTAATCGCCACAACAGTTGTTTCCAACACGTTAAATCGCGTTTCTCGCCCAGAAATAACTCGAGCTTCTGGCTGGTTTTTTGGTGTTTCACCTCACACGGGCACACATGACACCGCGGAGCAGGTTTTTATTTTAGTGACCTTGGCTGGTGAATAACTTCATTAAAACCTTGACGATTCATGGAAATGCTCACGTTTGCTTGCCCAGTCCTACCTGTTCAAGTGTGGCTGCCTTTTTTCTTTTTAAAAAAAGAAAGTAATCACAAGTTGTGGGTTGTTGAGCAGCTCGGATGACAGAAACATAGTTGTGTGTCTGTTTCAAACACTTCCATGTTGACTCTTTGTTATGCTCTCTTTGGCTTGCTGCAGTTCAGTATTGTGAATGTGCCTAAATGAAACCACCAGTGATCTAAAAACCTCCCAAAGTGTGATCACAATAAAGGTCAGAGGTCAGGGTAATTCATAGAGCATGTGAAAGGGGTTCAGTGTCTTGCTCAAAGGCACTTCAGCAGGGCAGATTCTCCCTACAGCTGCACAATGACCACTTCGCCACCACAGTGCTGCCCCCGAATGCATCTGCTGTTTGTATCACGTCATGCATTCCCCCAGCCACACATTAAACCCATCCCTCTTTGCTATTTTTCTACCTTTTTGAGAGCGCAGAGGATTGCACCAGGAACCAAATTACTCTGTAGAAAGCTGCTGTGCACAAATTCCACATCCTGTCACAGCCTGTGCAGTTGGCAATTACATGCTTTGAAGCCACTGCTTCTCTGGGCTCACTCCTTTCTTTCTTCCTCACTCCCTCACATGTAGACAAGAGTAGCACTCCACTTGTGTCAAGGAACAACTTTTATTTGAAAGCTTAGTCCCAGACCAGGCGCTACGCCTCGGTGCAGGGCTGATAACCTGTGTGACTAGTTCTTTATCTCACACCGTTAGCGCTGCCCTTTTCTGTAACAATATATCTCAGCTCGGCACATGGGTTGGTCCCGCATTTGTATTTGTTTTTCACATATTTCTGCGTAGTAACTTTGATTACTGCAGGAACAGGAGGCACTTTAGCTTCCTGAAAACCTGCCGCAGTCGCATTAAACATACCCTGCTAATGAGACCATTAGTTAAGTTAATGCAATAATCAGTGAAGATTACAGTCTTAACATACTTTACAGTGTAAAGTATTCTGCCCATGTATTGTGTAAAGTTTACACAATACGTGGGCAGAATTTTAGCTTGCAAAGCAAAAGAAATGACCTAACTAGTAGAAAAACAACAACTTTTATTTTCATATTCAAGCACACTTGCAATGTAAGAGTTATTGTCAGACTACACGTACACATTGCTATAACAACACACCGTCCAGCCCACAATAAAATTAGCACACATCATGCAATAAGATAAGCAAACTGCTTTATTGTCGAATTACTTGGCCACAACCATAAACCGCTTTGATGCAGCAACTTGAATGCACCAATGACGAACCATGTAAATATGAAAGTGTCGAGCATTTCTGTCTGTATTCAGGTTTTATCACGTCAGTTTAATTTATGTAGTCCAGAATCAAAAATCACAAGGGGATTTACAATCCGCAATCCTTAGATCCGGATTAGATCTGGATGCCAAAAAAAAAAAACTCCCCCAAAAACCCCTTTAATGGGGAAAAAAGGGAAGAAACCTCACTAATAGCAACATAAGAGGAAACTCTCTCCCAGAACGGATGGAAATGCACAAGATGTGTCATCGTGCCCTCCCAAGCGGTGTCCCCGAGCCGTTGATGACTGACACCTGTCTTGATGATGGTAGGACTTAACTCCATCTGGATGCTGCTCCTGCTGGCCCTCCATTGTGGCCGGTTCATGTCACCTTGTATAATAGGTAGAGACTGGAATGCAGCTCCACTGATGTTCATTGTCATTCGTCCCTGTGGTATGTGAATGTTGACACAGAAGTGCAGTCAGTTGGTCAAAAGTTCAGCAGTTTGACCCAATTGAGAAAGTGGTTCACCAACGCATCCCAACTTGAAGCAGCAGTCATTAGAAACGACCACCTTCAGCGCAGATTTGTTAGTTTGCTTCTAAATTTGTGTTAAATTTTGATGATTACAATTTCCTGTTTTTCTTCCACATTATTGCCAAGATGGCTGTGTTTATAGCACATTACTGTATCAACATTTCAGACTATCTGATCCTTTTGATTAGGTGGTACAGGAAGTGCATCCATCTACATAATGATTCACTGTTATTGTCAGGGGTGACTCCTGTCTCCCACTATGAATCACTGACTGGATCCCTCTGACTCAAAGACTTGCCCTATCTGACACCAGCAGCATGGCTGCCTCGGGCTTAAGAATTAACACAGGTGACGCGAGCATACACTCAGACAGGTGTAATGCATCAGTTTAACACACCATTTGAAATCGGACGAGTTCCCTGTGCTCACTTCAGAGACTCTATACATGCCTGAAGGCGATACCAAACTGGGCTTCTCTGCTTTTCTCCTTACGGCCTTGCATGAGGTTATTATTGATCAGCCTTAAAAGCAGGGAAATGGCCTCCCCCTCAGTCTCCTTTGTGTCTCGGCTTCAGTTTTTTTTTTCTGCCTTGGCAGTAAATGGAAAGGAATGCAGCTCTAGCAGTGAACTTTGCAGTTTTTCTGTCATGTCTTCTTCCTCTATCAAAGTGTCCAACTTCTTGACCTCGTGTTCCAACGGACCAGTAGCTGTTATTTAAGGCATTTAGCAATATTATTGCGAATGTCCATGTAAGGATAACAAGTTGAAACTGATTTGGTGTTGCGATAACAGCGCGTTCATGCCATGGTGTTGTGTAATGTTCATTACAGTGAGCTGGGATGCTGATGTTTCATGTCTCCACTTGTTCTCTTAATTCCCTTGCGCTGCTTCTTTTTTTTCTTTTGAAGTCTGACATTAATGGCACAGTATAAACAGACATTCAGCCTGTATGCAACCAATGTGACTTGCTAGAATCTATTTTGAAATTCAAAATATGAACAAAGAAATTAAAGATTGGTTCAAATGTCTCTGTAATATGATAAATAAAGGTTAGAGCAATGTAAAAGTGTATTGTTCTTAACAGACAGACACATCACCTGATTCATTTATCGCTTGCCAACTACGCAAATACATGTGACATTCTGTGTACATGAGTTTATGGCACTTTTTGTGAACATTAGAAGCCCTTTTCAAATTTGTTTTTCAATCAAAGCCCCCAACATTGACACGTAACTCAAAAGCAATAACAATTCGATTTAATTGGGGCCTGCTTGTGGGAATCCTGATCTATAAAAGATTAAGAATAATGGATTTATTTCACGCATCATAAAGACTTGCTTGTTCATATGCACTTCAAAAGACTCCTCGGTACATCTCTGTACAGTTGGTGTGACTAAATGATCACAAAGCCCGTATGCTTCAACACTCCACGCTCTCCATTATTAAAATGGTCTTGCCTAGTGAGTTTGTCTCCCACAACACCCCATCACCACAACCCCCTCCCCTGAAACAATTTACCCCTCTTGGTCCTCCCACCCCTCATACTCATAAATAGGCCATTATGCAGGCCTGCCCCTTGGATTAGACGCTTTGCTACAGGAGTTGCTCAGCATACCAAACCTACTATTGTCTACTTGGTGACAAATCCAGTTTCCTCTGCTGTAGCCGATGTTTTCATTCTTTAATTGTGCCTGTAGGCTGTTATGTTCTCTCTGTATGGTATTTCTTCCCTGATCACTTATTTTTAAACTTAACCTTTACCCTAACTGACTTGTTGGTCATGTGTCACCCATATTAAGTAGTTGTTCATGAAGTTGTGTGAATCTTTTGTCCCAGTTTCTGGGGAAAATAGTTTTTTCTATTCTTGCACTTAGTATTGTGGATACAGTTTTGTCATGATGTATGCAATTTTATCAATATATATTTACATATATACTGTGATCTTTAGCTGTAACACATAACAATGAATTATTTAGAAGATTGATAGAAATTTTATCAACAACAAATTTGACAAACTATAAAGAATTCAAGCCATTTATCAGGCAAAAAGGACAACTATTAGTGGTTCCAGCTTCTCAAATGTATTTGCTCCTTTTCTGTTTTATCCTTGTAAATTGACTTTCTCATAGTTTTGGATAATTTGTCTGTCAAAATGACCACTCTGGGAAATGAGGATGAACCTTTTTTAAACTTTTTGTACATTAAAAACTAAGTAAGTGATGGATTCATCAAAACAATTATAAATTGTTCAAATATAAAATAGCTCTTAATGCACCCCTGTTGTAATACTATAAACTTTCCAGAAGCTGGAATAAGAAAGCATTCATGGATACAATAACCACATGGTGCTGACGCTGCCCACGGTTTACTCATCTAATTTAATACCTGACAAATAATGGTCCTTATTAAATTTATATAGATGTAAATCCAATCTGACTATAGAGCGGTCCTAATACGAACAGAGGTATTAAAGGGATACCTGCCTCAGTCTATGGTATGGCAAATGTTTAGATACAGTCATTTCTTACAGTCACTTCATTCTCTTTATTTATTAAGCCTGACATTGTGTTTATTTTCTCTCTCTTCTTGGGTGAGGAGATATTTTGTTTTGTTTTGTTTTTTACCAATCAGGAACAACTGACCTATCTATCCCACCAGGATGTTTGTCTGTCATCACAGAAGCTGTGAGTGGCAGTTGTCTAGGATATATGTTGATTTAACAGTTGTGTTATCTGTTAGGTGACTTACTATAGGCTGTACAGTTGCCTTGAGCTTGTCACCACTTTACTGCACATTTTTCCAACACTACTTTTTATTGATGTAGCGAGGTAGCTAGCTAAAAATTAAGGAAGATGACATCACCATTCTTTGTCTGATCTGTAAAGCTCTGATTGGTCGATTGGTTCTCCAACCAGTGGAAGTAGCCTCAGTGAGCACAACACCAGACATGTATAAATAGCTGAACAAATGTGAGATGTAGGTGGTGATTCAGAGGTCTGAAACCAGGATACGAATATATGGGCATTTATATTTCTGTATTTTAGCTTTTTCTTCCTCTTCTGGCAAAGATCTAGCCACCATCAAATTTAGCAGAACAAACTCCTCCGCAGCAGTCGAACAAAGGAAAAAAGACGCATCTACAAACCCTGTGGTCTTTTTTTGCTGTAGCTAAACTGAGTGACATCATCCCAGCTGATGGAGAGCCTGGGCCTAACAGAGTAGTGAAACCAAAGCTTGTTGTGGGCAGAAATGCTGTAGTGATATATTGTATGGTCAGCACTACTAATGGATGTAAAGATACACTGGGTTCATCAGGGGTCCACGGCTTAATGGAGCGTAATGGATGCCAGTTAATATAAAAACTGCTGTACGCTGTCAGACATCGCAAACATTCCTATATTTCAGACCCTCGGATCTTGACTTCACTTATCTTGGATGATGGTGGTTGCTGATACACACGGTTGCTGAATTAGATAAAATGGCACTGGAGGAAGCCCAGAAGGTGATTTGCTGGGCAGCAGTTTCCTTACATTATCATTAGGCACCACTTAACCTCTGGGTAGTGAAGGAAAGATAACATTGCCCAGGGAGAGTTTGACCAGACATGGACTACGATATTATAGCTAAACAGAAAAAGACAGACTGGAGAGGAGAATCTTTTTGCTCTTCTTCAGTTAAAGAAGACATTTTCTGCATGGATGACATTTTTGTGCATGAATAGTGATGCAGATAATCTTGTTTACAAGAATGTTTTTTGCTGTCCTGGATGTTATGTGAAGCTCCCAGTCTGTCTCTTTCTGACCATTATGTTTGTTTGAATAGTACTTGTTTAATTTGAACATTTCATGTTGAGGTCAATTGAGTAGTAAAAAGAGGAATATCTTTTGTTAGAGTCATCTGTTGAAATGGTTAATTCCCAATGCTCAGTCATGGGTGAATATTGGCCTGAATGTTAACTTTGCTGTGTTGTTCGTACATAGTTTCATTCAGATGCATAAACATCACTATGTTGGTTGGCAAGTTTAGTTTGATTTGTTTTTGCTTGGGAAGTGCAAAGATTTAGTTGAGGGTTGTTCAGTCAGCAATTAACAGGCCTTGTGTGCCATGGGCAGCAATGTTTTCACATAAAATGAAAAATGAATTGTCAAGAGCGTTTAGTCTCTTTATTAGAGTTTTCGTTTTCCATCATAAACTTAGTATTCAGCTGATGGCTGGACAATTAGCTTTATTGATATTGGTAGGTGGGTTTTAAATAGAGTTGGGACTGCGGCTGCACAGTATATCGTTTCAATATCGATATTGCAATGTACCTGTACTCAATAGTCACATAGCAGGTTATGCAATGTCAAATAAAGCAAATTAACTCAAACACTTAAGTTACACTTGCACTGTTCTTATTTTCCATGACTAATCTTTGAGACAAGTCTGTCTGATATTACATAATTTAGTCAGATTTAAGGGTTCTTGGATACATGGGAGTTTGCTGCTTGTGATGACATTTAGGCTCTGCCTTCACAGCAAGGCTCTGCCTTCTTGATCAGTTTATTAAACAAAGCAGGGCATGCTTTGGTCGTTTAGTAAAATGAACTCCCTTACTAACCCAACCCAATCATTTTTGAATTAATTACTTCCAAACAGAGCTATTAAAGTTATCTTTAACTGGAAACATTTCTTCTCTGGTTCAAAGGAAAGAGTGTACAAGTCAGAGCAGCTGAGAATGAGGAAAAGGATTTTTTTCTCTGTGGATTGTTCTTCATCAGAAAAGTAGGGCCAGCCTCCTCGTTGGCCCGAGCAAAGGAGGATGTGCTCCAACCTGTAAAAGGAATTGAGCTCAGTGAGGAGGACAGAGGTGAGATGGTTCCAAATATGGGCATTAAGTGTGCCAGTCCCCTCACCACCCTCCCACCCTTTCCTTCCATTAACACACACACACACACACACACACACACACACACACACACACACACACCCTACACTGCTTCCAAAGCAGGAAGGAATTCATCTCCGCTCTTGAAGTGGTCACACAACAAAATAAAAGTTCTCGGCCAAAACGAGTATTCAACTTTTCCACAATGCTCGGTGAATGATGTCAGGCAAAGGGTGAGTCAGCGGTCCAAGAATGCTGAGGGGTTTTCTTGGTCGAGGAGTTTCAGCTGAACATGTCTGACTTCATTCAGACAAAGATACTGAGGAAAAGAAGAGCTTTAAGAATAGCTGAGATAGCCTGGATGCCTGTTTCTGTATGGCTGACTCGTGTAGGCAGAAAGCAGTAGCCTGCAGCAAATGTGTGTGTGTGTGTGTGTAGGTCGTTTTGTGTGTTTTAGCAGCATGCTAGGACCCGTGTGAGAAGAAACAGGCATGAGGAAAAGGACAAAGAAAGAGGGAGTAAAGTTAGCAGAGGAATGAGGCAAAGGAGGTGTAGAACTGCCCTAACATTTTGCCTTTACTACAGTGGGTTGGATAATTTTGGAAAGGACTTGCCTTCCAAATAACATTTTTCCCCTAAAGTAGTTCTTTAGTTCCCTTTTTTGAGGTAATATACAAATGTTGGATATTTCGATATGTGTGTGTGTCCTCCATCCACCTCATATTTGAAGAAAAAAAGCAGCATCAGTGGGGAAGTTTATTCTCATGTCAGGCTACATATTAACATTTATAACGGTCTCGCATAGCTCAACAGGAACTGTACTTTGCTGTTTGAAAGCTTATCTTGCGCCTACTTTTACAGCCAGGGTAGTCACTGAATATTGACATGGGAAACAAACAACTTCCCATAGATGTATGTTGTTCAGTTGGATCTATTTCAGAGTCATGTGAGTCCAGCTCTACATCGCTGCTGGCAGCATATACATCATGGCCCGAGGGTGCTTTGAGGACAGTGTACAGTCAGATGATCAGGCAGGCATCAACAGACTATTGTGTGGACTCTCCATGTCCGAGTCAGCATCAGAGGTCAAGTAGTTTACCACCGTCATGACCTCAGTCAAGTGTGTGTTTATGAAGCAGCACAATACAAACAAGCCTCTAATGATCAGGCATTAGGATATTTTGGCCTGAATTTCAGATGTTTGGGCTCAGAGTCTGTCCATGTTTGTTTTTATATGGATCACATTAATAATTTACTCTTGTTGGGAAGCTTTTATTGCATTGTCATAACATAATGAGCTGTCATCAACAGTATAATCTTCAAATCGATTAACATTACCTTAACTTCACCTGTCTGTCTTCTGCCCTGCGCCGTAACTGTACAGTAAATACAGGGCAAACTAACAAGTTCAACCAGTTAGCTTAAAATGAAGGCAGTGTCATTTCCACACAGGCTAATTAATACATTTAACATCGACTAGAAAGTGCAACATCATTAAAACACGAGAGAATTATTGTGCTACATGAACCTTATAGCAGTAATATCTGAATTTACATCGTAAGTAAAGTAGCAGAGAGAGAAGGAAGTAGAAACAAGCCCATAGTTTAAAAATAAACGCTTCTGAGAATAGATATCTATAGAAATAGTTGCCTAAAACCCCTAATTTAAAGGAAAATCCAGTCTTGCAATGTGGAAATAACTATAAAGAAAATGTTCTGACGCCACTCTAAATAAACCATGCAGCCCAGGTTTCGGGATATGACATTATAGAAACGAGAATTCACATACTAGCTGTGTTTTCCAATGTTTCCCTTTAGCAACTCACACTTCCTTTTCTCGACTCTATGTCTGTCTGTGTGGAAACGTGACTTTCCTGAATGTGTCTCGTTTCAACTATGCAGTTTCACTCTTCACTTATGAATGACTTCTTACTATATATATGTATCCACCTGAACATATTCCAATCTTATGAGCCCCAGGTTTCAATTTGTCAAATTCAGAAAAAAACAATCAGCCAATAGGATGGAATAATTTCATTTTTTTTACCTGCAGTAAACATTCAGTAAGACAAAGGAATTCCCCTGTACATTTTTACTGAAACAACATATATAAAACATTGTTCTTGTATACATTACATAGAGGCTTTAAATAAGTGCCATCACAATATCAATAATTATTATGCGTGACTATCATCTGTGAAGTGTGAAGTGTGGTCTCTATTTTTATCAGACTGTGAAGTAGAAGGAGGAAGTGGTCCGGCTTCACACGCAGATGTTGTTAAGTGACTTATTGTCTTCCCCTGTCGGGTTTTAATGTGACGTTTGGCCGCAGAGAAAGAAGCAAATAAGTAATGAATCACTGTTTGTTCATCGAAGGTGCAGCATGGCCACATTTAGGTTTACTGAACACAGTATGACACCTGTTTTCTAATCTTATCAAATTTGGCTGTGAGTTGTGTGTTAATCAAGTTAATTTATTTGTCATTTAAAACAATGATTAATGATCATAGCACAGTTCTGTTGATGAGACACAAAGCTGCATGGATAATATTATGTCAGCAGGCAGCTGACAGGGTCGGATGTCGTGCATGAGTTACTCTTCGTTTCCCACGTAGACAGAGTCTTCATTCTGAAGGGTCTCTGAAGCAAATCCTTACATTAAGGAAGTAGAACCAGCAAATGTTCACATGTTTGCGCCTCAGTAGCTCAGTTGGTAGAGCGTGCCTCCCTTGTACAGAGGCTGTCCTCACCACAGCGGCCCAGGGTTTGAGTCCAACCTGTGGCCGCCTGCTGCATGTCATCCCCTCCTTCCCTCTCATCCCATTTCCTGTCAACTCTCAAGCTGTCCTATCGAATAAAGCCATGAAAGGCCAAAAAAAAATACTTGGATGATCAATCAATTATTAAAATGGTTGATAAAAAACTTTCTTAGATCGACCAATCGACTAAACATTGCAGCTTTAGTTGTGAGGGCAAAAAAAAGCTTCTTTTTTTTTCTCTCCTGACCGAGAGGAGAAAGGAGCTTGATGAGTTAACAGACATTGACTCAGGAATGGCTGCAGAGACAAATGGTGTTACTCATAGTTCAGACTACCCTGTATAACTTCAGTTTCTTATCTCATTTTTAGGATCTCATGATACACAGGATGAAACTACTCTGGTCCATTTCACTGTACTTTAGGTCTTCTTATCCCTCTGCCATATATAAATATGAACTGCAGTATTATGTAATATCTCTGCGTGAATGCCACCAAGAGGCATCACCCGACACATCTAGCTCTCGCGCAAGTCATTTGATTCAAAGAGAATGGTGAAGGGATGTTGGGACGAGTGGCAGAGGAGCGTGGAGGGAGGGAGGGAGGGTCAGGTAAACAGAGGAGGAGGAGGAAGAGACAGAGCCACTGGGCCTGACTGTACTTGCCAGCACATTTGGGGAAAAGCTCTGAGAGCACAGCCATATACAGACATTTCCAAGAGAGCATGTGCCCCGGCCGCTCACTGCGGTTTCCTGTTAACCCCTCACTGACCAAGAAACCACAGTGTGATGAGGAACTCACGCTGGCTGTGATAATGAAGTGAAGATGGACTGTGTTCCAGTTTTAAAGAGTTTTTCTAAGTTTACGTACTATTTGTATATCAACCTGGTCAACGTTTCCTCTGCTGAAGCCCTCTGTTGTATGAAGCAAGTCCTTTGCTGGAGGTATTTTACAGGTTGGTTGGCTCAAATCCCTACCTGGAGCATCAGCCAGTGACCTATTTGTGCTAAAGAGAAAACCCTCTTAAGTCAACTGGTCACTTAGTCAATTTGGCTCCACAGCCAGGGTCAGTGTCCTCACTGGTGGACTGGTGGTCTTCGACTGAGGAACGACAGGAATAGATTGTTTATGGCTGCGCCTGTCGTGGTTTATTCCAGTGCTATAACACATTCAGACCTGGCCGTGAGTCTTCTGCAGCCACTTACACCCTGTGGACCTGGGTCAGCGCATGGACACACGTGTTGGCAGGTTGACAGGTGTGGAGGGTGTGTGCAAGTCCTTGTCTTAATGTGCGTGTGGCACACACGCTTTTAGAGTCTCGGTGTCCGTAGTTGTATCAATAATGCAGCTGCTCACTCTCAGTCGCACTCCTGAGCCCCCACTTTCCCTGCCATTAAATATGCATCCATTTCCCAGTCCTATGTCTCTGTCCCCTCCCAGTTCCCATAAGCCCTCTCTGCCCCACACATAGACAGCATGCTGGCTGCAGACGAGATCAGAGAGCGCTGCAGTATTTATCCCTCCAACCCGAGGTGGTTTTAACCTAGAAGTGACCGATGGCCACTGAGTTGACTCAGCAATGCCTGTGTATTCTCTCCACTGTAAAAATTATTTCTCAGTACGCTGTTGCCACAATATTTATGTGACTTAAATGTATCTTTTGTTCCCTTTTTCATGGAAGTTCAAAACCACACAAGATATTTCAGTAATAAACTCTTGGTATATGTACATCCACAGAGACTTTGTCAGGGAAAAAATACATTTGAGTGTTTTTTAAAAATTATTTCACACTTTCAGCATAAGAGCTCAAACAATATTAGATTTTGAGGCCAAGGGCGATATTGATATTAGAGTGTTACAAACATCTGATGATATTTGTATCGAAACACATAAAATCTGTTATACAGACATTTTTGTTAAGGTGCCCTTCTAGTATTTTTTTTTTAAGAATTTAAATGACAGCTGAGCAATAAATTGATTATTAGAATCACATAGGCCAAGTGCAATTTTCAAATTGCCTAAGCAGCAATTTCTTTGATAAAGGTAAAAGTACGACAAAACAGCATTATAATAAATTACTATAGTGCTGCAGATGATGAATCTTGTTCTACAGATGTAAGAAAAAATGTTTGCTTGGTACCAACCCCAACAAATGTCATATCATCATGACTTTAATAGTATGTATGTAGTAATAGTTTTAAGTGAAAATTAACATTCTGATGCAAAAATGTTAATTTCCACTAATCATGAATCATATTGCAATCGCAAAATCTGTCAAAATGTGCAATGTCTTTCTTTTTTTGCTATATAGTGCATCCCTAATTATGACCAAGATATGTGCTATAGTTTTGAAAAATAAGCTTGTGTGTGCTATTTGGCAGGAAAAGTATGTAATGGCACATGATCTCACACATATCGTTGCCATATCTATAATGCATTTTATCCTTTATCAGCCGAGCTATATGCAGTTTCTTTATCACAAAATGTCGACAGGAATTTGCGAAGTATGACCATTTAAAAATGAGGACACAATAACTTGAAACTAATCCTTTAACAAAATGTGTTTATTGACAAAATATAGAACATACAGTGCCAGACATCTGCAAAAACCTCTCTGTACAGGTTGCCAAAAAGCATAGAGGAGAATAAGTGATTATGCAGACTTGGACTTATATTCACTGTGGGCACAATTATTATAAGACCTGTGCCAAATAACACAATCACAGGAAGACGTTTTGAACTTTATACAATACACTTTTCTATGATTGACAGCAAATCCAAAAGCTTAAACATTCCCATATGTTACACAGCGAGATGACAGGTAATGCTTAGCTGTTTCTACCTGGACTAATCAAACAATGTATAGGTCGATTTGTAGGCCTAAAATCTTAATAGTCCTGGTTGGTGAAGCGCGAGTATCCCAAATCATTCATCTAATCTTAATTTTCTCGCTATTCTGTCCTTTCTTTTCATTGGAAAGCAAAATTAAATTTCCAGTTTCTGAATTTCAATGTTATCTACTTAAAGGAAAATACAGGGTGTGTGTGTGGGGGGGGGTGTGTGTGTGGGTGTGTGTGTTCATATTGATTGTTCAGGCTGAAGCCGTCCTTATTTGGCAGTGCTGGCAACAGGAAGTGGGTTGTGGCTTTGGTGCTGTGTCACAGGAAGTAGCAGATTGTATCACGGGCGGGACAGATGGAGGGAGAGGTGGAAGAGATGGATTAGGGGACTATGGGGAGAGCATAGGGGGGTAAATAAGGAGAGGAGGGGGAGGAACAGTAAAAAAAATTGGAATTGACAGTCGGCCACCTTTGTTCCTCCGTGTCTGTACCTCTACCTTATTTGTTCGCTGTTATTTTGCTCCAGTTTGTTTATACTTCGTACATGTACAGGCCATTGTAGTGTCTGTTGCGGTATTCATTCCTACAATCAACAATTTGATTTCTTTAGATGTCTGAAATGCAAACATGTAATGCACACACTCTGCAGCCTCTAACGCTGCTGCTAAACTCGCATATCCGAGGGCAATCCTGAATGTGTTGTAACTCGTGCGTATTCCGCCTGCATGGACCTATAAATAAATGTTTTGTCGCTGGTCTCACAGCACATGTTTTCTTACCCAGTGTGTGGAGGTGGAGGCTGATGCAGAGCAGGTGGAAGATTCCAGAGCCTCGTCTCTTTGGCGGAGCTCGGCACAACTTCCTGTCTTTGTCGGCCTCCATTGTTGTCTCGCCTCCCATCTTGTTTGGCATCAATTTAATCTCTTTTTCTTCTCTCAGATCAACACTTTGCTGCTCTCCTTCTCTTAGTCTTTCACTTCAACATGTTGTTTTGACACACAGTATATACAAGAGGTGGCAAGTATCCACTTCTCTTTGCACAGATGCTGAACAGCTCAATTACACGATCATGATTGGAGCTGCAACCATTAGTCGATTAATTAATTAACAAAATGCAACTATTCAGTGTCAGTCTCTCCAGTGTGAGGATTTGCTTGTTATCGTTAGGCGTGTTTCCATCAAATTGTGTGTATTTTGAACTAGGACATTAAAAAGGCTAGTGGAAATGTGAAAAATGGAAAAAGAAAAAAAAAGTAGTTTGACCACTCTTGAGATGTTTTTTTCTCTTTATCAAGAGTTAATAAGCTTCATGGGAGAGGACAGTATGTTTTCTGAATAAGTTATGATGTAGCTAACGTTTAACTCACACTTCTTCTCCTTCTTTTTGTCTTCCTCCTCCACCTCTTGCTCTTCCACCTTCTTCTACTTCATCTTCTTATTCCACTCTGAGGTGAATTGACGGTTGAATTGTTTTGCAACCTCTGTTCTTATTACAGCCATTTGCGACATGGCCCATAGCTTCTGATGAAGCTACGATTTGTATAGCCTGGTCTGTTCACTCCAAACCAATTGATGGAAACGCATCTGTTTTGCCTTTTTTGTCTTCTTTTTTGCGACATTTCAAAAGTTCACTTTGAATTTGCTGGACAGTTAGATGGAAACACAGCTGTTGAATATCTATGGGTTTTGGACTTATGGTCAGGCTAATCAGCATTTGAAGACATCTGGGAGGGGAAAAGGATCAGAATCTTTCACTATTTTATGACATTTTATAGAGCAACCGATGGTCTGCAGATTAGTCAATGATAAAACAACTATTAACTGCATCCCTAATTTAGGTCTCTGATACCTGTGCCCAGGTGGAGCCTATTCTGTGATCAATCCAGAGTATGTGGTGAAGTTCAGTCCAGAGTGTGTGGTGTAGTTGCCTGACTGACTGAATTTCAACTCCATCACCAACTGCATTAGTATCATAGCACTCTGTCAAAAGCGCTGTATTGTGACTCTATCTCTTAAAATGGTTTATTTATAGAAGAGACTACTGAGTGTTTTTGGTCTGTTTGTCCATCCGGTGTCTCCAGTTCCTCCTCACCTCCCCTTGTGCTTTCTTCCTCCCTTCCAGCTGCAGTCCACACTACACACCATAATCTAATAGCATTTCAAAGTGTAAAGTGTCTGTAATCCAACATGGCATTTGTGATTAGGTATTGTGTAAATCAATGGCATATTAGTTTTGTGTCAGCTATATTTTGTACTTGTGCGAAAACTGAAGTTCAAGCACATATATTGTCACCACTATCACAGGGCAAAAAGAAACGTATATCTTTTTCAACATGTTTGAGACATAACCAGTAAGGTCTAGTCATCTCCACAGATCTTCAGGGCTGTAGACAGTGATGGTAACCACAAAGGTCTTTGATCATACATTTCTTTGGCTGAGTGTGCATTCCCTTCCACAAACAGGGTTTGTGTGGTTTCATTTTTACTTACAAAAACAATGGTCTCTTACTGTTTATATCTTATATGTGAAGCTTGGTTGCCGGTATCTTGATTGAAATAAGTACAGATCAAATCTCAGATTACCTCAGTGAGATTCGATTTTTTAAACTATTCACTTGTGACCTTGCTCTCAAACTCAAATTAACATTATCTCTTTGTGTCTATCTCTCTGTATCCAGTGAGTCGAGTATTTGCCAGGCTCGGGCCACTGTGATGATCTATGATGATGGCAGTAAGAAGTGGATGCCGGCAGGCGCTGGACCCCAGGCCTTCAGCAGAGTCCAGATCTATCACAACCCCACCACCAATGCCTTCAGGATAGTGGGACGCAAGATGCAGACGGATCAGCAGGTACGTCTGCCAGCTTTGGACTCGCTTTGTGTCTGATGAACTTTGTTTGTCAGAGGTGTGTTTAGGTGTGTGTGACTTTGCCTGTGGTGACTTTATGTAGTTTTATGTGTGTGTGTGTGTAGCTTGTTCATCAGTGTCTGTCAAGTAGACCCGTGGGCGTCTGTCTACAGGTACCTTAAGGTGAATGAGTAAGCAAGTGTGAGACAGACTATCTTTGTATGTGACCGTTCATTAATCTATCTGATACCACACACGGGGGCTGGAAGATTACATGGAGAATATTCACAGTTATTGTATATACTCTTATAATTTTATTAGCAAGGCCTATTAAGTGCATTCATTTTGTCAGAATTCACTGTTTAAGGGTGCATTGTCTCTACGGTATTATTGTATTTCCTGTGATCATAACTCTTAAAGTTAGGAGAGTGTGGGAGGCTGGGTTTTACTGCTGAAATTTCTCAAAGTGACAAGAGACTTCTGTTCACTTTGTTTATCTTGTCGGTTGCAGTAGTTACTCTGTGTTTTGTGCTTGGGGAGTGAGAGAACATGTAGAGAACAATTCTTCAAGTGCGAGAGGAAGCTGGAAAACGATACACAGCTCACAGATGAGCTTCGAGTTCTGATTGCGTTAAAAGCACAGACACAGACACACACACTCACACACCATGCATTACTTAATTTTGGGCTTGACATTGGCATAGTGACTGTCTTTCAAACCTGAGAAGCCACAGATTCTCTCTTGGAAAAAGACAACAAAGAGGGTTTCCTTGTCGTTATCACCACATTATGACTAACCAGATAGCACCAGGTAAAGGTGGGCAGACTCCATGTTTAAAAGCTGCGCTAACTGAGTTTGGGTGCGTCTATTCTTGACGTCGTCTCTGCTGTCCCTGCTGCCTCTCTCCGTCTTTAAACATTCAGGAGTCTAAAGTGTTCCCCAGAGACAGGTCTTAAAGTGGCTGATGCTTCCTGTGAGATAGTTAGCCTTTTCAACCATTTCCTGTGACAATTTAGGGAGAAGCCTGATACCCAGTAAGGACTCTATATTTGTGTCAGATGGAGACATGCAACTTGTTTAGGATGAGAGCCCTAAGGAGCTAATGAGAGAGAATATAGGGTGGCTGTATTTTCTCTCTGCTCCTGGTCTCCCTCTCTCTCTGAGAGTAACTTTTTGTTGTTTTCACGCTTGTCCTTTCGATTAGTTTTATGGATCCCAGCCTGATTGTATGATTAAACTGCTTTGAAAATACAAGTGGAGCCGTGGTATTAAGGTTTTTCTGCAGGCTGTTTGAACACTGTGCTTTCTTTCCCTTTTTATCCTAGCTTTTAATGTGCTCCTGGTCATATCCTTGGTCTGTCCCACCTGCCTTTCTTGCCTTTTGACAAGGACTATGGAGAGTTTAGGAATGCTACTGTCTGCAGTGGCAGCTGAACTTGCTACCCTCTCTTTTCACTGCATGTTGCCCGCTGTGATATTCACCCTGACAGACAGGGTCTCCTCTCCTCCTCTCTCTGCTCTGTGGAATCCAGAGGCTGTTAAACAAATAGCGAAACGGCGCGTCAGCACATTCAGGCAGCGCTCAAACCCAGAACATTTTTTTACAGCGTGGTTCACGGGCGTCACGCCACCTGCTGGGTGGAATATAAACCAGGATAATCCAACAAAAATAAAGCGGACACCATAATTTTAGGCACAAGCAGGGATGCGGCTTTAAGCATTTCTTAATAGTTTTTCCAGGCTTCTAGTGAAGGATACAGCTCCCAGAAGCTGCTCTTTTTTCCATTTACCTGTTTTGGGCATTAACTTTAAGCTTCTGACTTCAGATTAATATTTTCAAATCAGATCTTAAGAATAGTCACCTTTTTTTTTTAGATGATAAACGAAATCATCATCCCTACCGAAAGGATCCATGTGTGACCTTGATCATATGTCCTCTTCCTTCCCCAGGTGGTTATAAACTGTCCAATCGTGAGAGGTCTCAAGTATAACCAGGCCACAAATAATTTCCACCAGTGGCGGGACGCTCGGCAGGTGTGGGGGCTCAACTTTGGCAGCAAAGAGGATGCTACTCTATTTGCCAACGGCATGTCTCACGCTCTGGAGGTGCTCAACTCTGTAGCAGACGCAGGTAAATGAGTTCTCAATAGATACCTGGTTCCATCAGCTTCATGTGTTTTCCTGTTTACTTACCACTGATTGTCAACAGACAGATTTTACCATAAATGTGCGACATACCTGATTATGATACCTCAGCTCTTTATCCAGACTACATGACCATACCCATATTGTGTCGTAATAAGGCTGATGGATGTTTTCTGAATTCAAAACGGTTTGGTTCCTGCAGATACGATTCTCACAAAGGACTAAAGTTTGTTGCCCTTACATATGATTATTTGGACATTTACTTCTGACAACTTTCCTGTAAAAGTGCATTTAGTTTAAGAACAACATTTCACATGAGTTGAACAAATAAGTGGGCTGGCTGAGAAGACAAGAAGGCATAATGCATTAGCAAGGCCCATCCTTTTGTGTCTGTACAAGGAATGAGCTTTATTGTAGTCCATGAGACCTGTTGATATTCTGCCACAATCTATGTCTCGGCTGTTAGAAACGTATGCCAGTATCTTCTGATTTCTTTGTTTCTGTTTGTTTACACCAACTGTCTTTTTAGATAAAATCGGATCCTTTGCATATCTTGTACTACTGAACCCTGAACACAGAAAAAAGACCGGACTGTAAGACCTCTGGTACAGTGCATCAAACCTAGTGTAATTATAGACCATAAAATGCCTTAAAGGACCAATACTTGATTGGTGTACACCACCCTATTCTTTGACCCTAGCTGATCATAACTGTCTACATGGTGCTCAGACTTTGTACACTCATACTGCACAGAAAAGGTGTGTCCACAGATAAAAGCAAATGAACAGTTCAAATCAAAGAGTGTCAGATAAAGTCATAAATTGTTCAAGAGCAGTTAAGGCCAGACACGGCAGCAGAAAACATTGTTTTTTCATGCAGTAGTCAGTTGTGATTATTATTATTCTTTCAGACTATTTGAAAAAAAACATCCAAAATAGACACCAAGGTACTTATTTTGGTTCGGATTTCTGTCTGGGAGATGTATGCAAATAAGTGCATATCTAAGTAGATAATACAGCGTTTACATTTTTAACATAAAATGTAATGTATGTAACAATCAACTGGGGGTAATTATTAGTTTAAAATGTTACATGTTCATCTGTATTTTCTTGCCTTCAAACCATTCACAGTGATGTCTTACTATATTTGTAATTTGTATGAATGTTTTCTGTGTTGTGTTTTGGCAGGCTATGCGACCCTCCCCCGCCCAGTGTCAAATGGACCATCTCCAGAAGAACTTGAACAACAGCGGAGGTAATTTCAGACTTTCTCTGAGTGAAACACACCTTTTATCCTTTATATGCAATATTTTATTGTGAATTACCTTGGGTGTCCTCTGGGCCTGATTCAGCAAAAAAAAAAACTTAATGTATTCAGCTGATAACCCTGACAACACTGCCAGGTCACCTCCTGGTCTGCTGGCTGGATTCGTCTGTATTTGTGTAAAAAGCAGATTTTCTTTGGAAGCAAGTTGTTTGATCATTAAGATAAGTTGGCTGTTCTGTGAGGTCCTTATGAAGTTTGAGCTTCTAACCAAAGCAAACTATCCACTGGGTTTAGTTGCATAACAATCAAGTCAAGCTGTCTTGGCTTTGTGGTAGCCCTGTTGGCACGGGATTGCACACACGCATATGTAGAGGATTTGATGGCATTAGCCTGACGGTGCTAAACCCTCCGTCAGCCCCTGTAGGTTAAAGGTTAAAAAGACAGCAACTCGGACACCTCTGCCATCAATCCAACCTTCTCTCAATCTAACTGTTTCAACAGCAAGACCATTGTGGTGGTCCATGCAGGGCTGCATAGACTGGGCATTAACCTTTTGATCTCATTTCGACTAAGAGGTAATATGTGGCACAGTCAGGGAGGCTTTGTGATTGGCCAGAGGGACTGTCTGTCGAGTTACTACCGGTCCAAGTGGCTGCTGACATACTGTGGTTTAGCGAGATGAAAAATCCAGCATAGATGCAGGTGTTGTTGGATAATATCTGCAATAATGCTTTTAGGTCTGAAAATAGATTCACAATATTCTCCGGTATGAACATTTTTTAGGGAAAATATATGGATATCACCTCCCCTCCTCCTGTCCTGGGCACTCTGCCTAAGTCGATCAGCTGTACTCAAATGACAGCCGACTCACTTTGTGTGCATGCATCGCATATTTTTGAGTGGGTGCACGACACGTGTACGTTATATGTGTTGTGTTTTGTATACAGCTGTTGTGAGCGGCAGATGTGTTGGGGGAGAGGGGAGGGCGCAGTGGTGATCCGAGGCAGCTCGAATTAGGCCAGCGTGTCCAGCTGTGGACTTTTCAGTGGCAGGCTAATCAGAAGCTATGAAATCCACCTCATCCTTCTACCAAAGTTGCTATATTGAATACAAATCCTGATTATAGCTCTGCACGCCACTGCCAAATAGTATAATTAGACAGAGTTGCTTGCAAACAATGGATGTTGCATAAATAAATCTGACTGGAGATGGCTGAAAGGGGACATTACAAATCATGCCCCTTTGCTTTGTTACTTCCTGCTTCTTCTCATAGTTAACAGCAGATGAAATTTAATAACGTTCAGCTTCATTTGTCTGTCCCTGTTCATTCACTGATTTACTATGAGAGTGTTTACACGTATTTGTTGCTGACAGATGTGTTTGTTTGGACACAGGTTGGAACAGCAGAGGTTGGAACAGCAGGAACGGGAGCGACAAGAGAGAGAAAGACAGGAGCGGGAGAGGCTGGAAAGAGAGAAACTGGAGAGAGAAAGACAAGCTGCTTCTGCAGGTCAGGAAACACCTGTGCTGGTCAACACGACTGCTCTAAACTACAACGCAGTCCAGTCTTAGTAGGTCCTCATACGTATAACTGAATGGGTTTTCTTTGTTTTGTATCTTAATTAAACACAGAGGTAATCATTTCTAGAAGCCATGACACACTGCAGTAACCGTAATCTTAGACTCTTAATCAACTGTGAGAGGGGGGTCCAATAAAATTTTTACTTAATAACACCAATTCTGAGGCAATGTAAATAGAGAAAAATGATATCAGATGTTATCAAACACAACAGTCAAACCAGCTTTGATAGATTTTAATTTTGCATTGTGTTTAGACAGTGTAGCATCAGTGTATTCTGTGTCATTTCCTGACATTGGTGTGTCGACATAAGGTGTGCCACAATTCTCCAATTTTTTTCCAGCACTGACAGCTATACCATTGTAAGACTATGGAGTCTTGATAATGTGACATGATCAAATTTATATAATTGATTGAAGTGTGATATTTCATCAGCCAGTTAAGAACATATGTTTAAACATGATAACAAAAAGAAGACTTTCTGTAAAGTGTTGTTTTTGTTTTGCATTTTGGACACGTGCCATGATAATCAAAATTCATTATCAATTTAGAATTGATATCTTGACACTAGACCCTCATCTTGGTTCACATTATGACAATTTGGTCCTCAATTTCTGACACTAAATGGAATTTTGACACAGGCCGTCCCTGGGCACCTGCATCACACTGTCACTGGCACTTTGTTTTCTATAAATAGTTTAGAAATGGTAACTGATGGTCCCTCTCTGTTTTTTAGTCCCTATTCCTCCAGCCCCACCTTTGAATCTTGGAGGCAACGCTCCTCCACCAGCTCCTCCTCCACCCCCTGGCCCTCCTCCTGCTTCTTGTATTCCTCCCCCGCCAGGACCACCTCCCTCAGGACCTCCGCCAGCCCCACCCCTGCCCTCTGCAGGAGCAGGTGGCGGTGGAGGTGACGGGCCTGGTGGTTTAAGTGGAGGTGGTTTGGCGGCTGCCCTTGCAGGAGCAAAACTCCGCAAAGTGTCAAAGGTGAGTAAATAACAAAACTGTAGTAGTAAAACTGACAGTCCTGTTACTTCTAGCTGCTTTTGAAAATAAACTTGGCGAGCGTTGAATCCTTTATGTGCTTGTCAAGTTATGCAAATGAAAGTGAACAATGCAGTCTTGTTGCTGCTTGCATCGTGATGATACCTGCTGCATCCATCAGTGTTTATTGAGTCATCATGCCTGCACCATGTCTGCTGAACCCTTCCATGTCTTTTTGCTATTTGCTGCCCTCAGCAGGAGGACGGAGCCCCTGCAGCTCCAATAGGTAGAGCTGACTCCAACCGCAGCAGCAACTCGTCTATTGGAGGAGGAGGCGGAGGAGGAGGAGGGGGAGGAGGTCTGATGGGTGAAATGAGTGCCATCTTGGCACGAAGGTGGGTGACATCACAGGTTTCATGTCAGAGAAAATACACAATGCCCACACTCAATTTAACAATTAGGCTTACTGTGTGGTTTTATATAAATCAGTTTTGATATCCATGTATGTCCTTTCTCCTCTGATTTATGATCATATTTAGAATACAGTATATGTTGTGTGACTGTCTTGTAAAGTTCAGTCTATTTAACTGTTACTGCTATAACTGGAGGTGATTTCTCTTTACATCAGGAGAAAAGCTGCAGACACTGGAGAGAAGCCACCTGTGAAGGCACCAGATACTGTAAGAGTCTTTTTTTATTCGTATTATTTTAAATGCTGCATATAATACAAAACTCAAGAATTCTCAAATGGTGTTTTTATATGTGGCATGACACTGTAGGTTACGGATAGATATATTATAGAATAAAATAGAAATGGGTTGAGGATGACTCACTTTTAAATGTCTTGGGTTTTCCTCCACAGGATGATTCAGAGCCTCAAGGTCAAAGCGGTGAGAACCAAACATTTTTATCCGTAGCATGCCACCTACATTCATTCTGGTATTTATTTTATGTAACACACAGAGTAAATGTGTTTTTATACATTTCCCTTCTCAGACACCATTAGAAGACCTTGGGAGAAATCGACTATGAGCAGGTAATGCAGGATCTAGATGGTTCCACTGTGTCCCCTGCCCAGGTGTTTGGTGTCTCATGTCTGAACTCACCCTGAGAGTAGTCCTCCATCTGTGTGAAAGTGGTCGTGTGTAAATGGTCCTTATGTGTGTGAATGTCTTCCATTTCCATTCTAAGAGGAGGGTGTGTGTGTCTCACTAACAGGAATAACTCCATCGCCAAGAGCATGGACTCCACTTCCACATTGTCCCATGGTACCAGGTATACATGCTGTCTCGTTCACTCATGACCTTTAGTCCCCCCTGCTTTTCTTTTCTCTTCAGGTTAGCGCAGCATCACTGCAACCTTCTCACTGGGGTAGCATTTTTTACTGTTGATAGCACCATCTAATGGATCAGAGAATGGCATGCACCCAAGGGACTTGTAGGTGTACCAGCTGAGTATGTTACCTCTGAGAAGTGTATCATAAGACAGAAGCCTGATGGTGTGATTAATGCTTATTTCTACATGTCACTTCTGAGTGCTGGGGGTCGATGCTGTCCTCTTCTCATTTTACAGCTGTCTGTGATGGCGTAGCTTGTCTGTATACTGTAGCTTAGGCATTTTTGTGCAACTGTGTAGTAGTTAAAAGGTGGATAACTTCCAACTGTATGTACTCTATATCTCATTTCATCTGTGGGTGGGTGTACACTTTACAACTTTCTATTCACTATTCCTTCATCCTTCTGGTGCTATGGTGATGTGCTCGGTTGACAGATGGCCTGCAGGGCCATGGACCCTCTTTGCTTTTGTGAAACACAAACATAACCTGTTTGTACTTGTCTGTTTCTTGTCTTCTTACAGGGCGAAGCCTGCCGGCAACAGTAACGATGCAGGTGGAATGGATGACACAGATTTAGAGAAAATGAAACAGGTGAATTTCTCATCAGCTCAGCAACATAAATTCCTGACCAAAAGAGCTGAACCCATAACGGTGTGATAGTAACAGGGTTTCAGTCAGCTTTGTCCAGTTACCTTGCCTCATGGTTTGTTTATTAGAAGGGTTCAATAGTAACGGATTACATGTATTCAGGTTGTTCGTGTGGTATAGCGATTGTCCACTAATTTTCTGGATACAGCGTTGAAGGGTCGGTGGTTTGATCCCCGGCCCCTGCGGTCTACATGCTGAACCTGGTGGCTCTTCCATCGGGTTGTGAGCATGTGTGGCGCCTTCCATGGTGATCTGTGTGTGAATGTGAGATGGCTGACTTGTGTTGTAAAGCACTTGTGGTCAGTACCACAAGAAAAGCGCTATGTATAAATGCAATCCATTTACTTTTGATTATTTCTTTAAAATATGAATTTGTATTCAGTAACCGACTACAAAGTAATCTGACCCAACTCTGTCGATCACTATTCTGCAGGAGATCCTGGAGGAGGTGCGGAAAGAACTACAAAAAGTCAAGGAGGAAATTATTGGAGGTGAGATCACCTTGTACTCTCTAAAAATTATTTTAAATAATATTTTTAAGTTTTTTCAGTACTTAATGCTTATTTTCTCCTCTCCTCTTTCACAGCCTTTATTCAGGAGCTGCAAAAGAGAAACACATAGTTCTGCTGAGTGTCAGGTGTAACGGAGGGATGTGATAGATGGAGGTGGTTGAGGCCCCGTTGGGACTTCTCCTCCACTCCGCCCTCCTATGTAGCCCAGGGATTTCTTTTTTTTTTTCCTTGTTTTTTTTTTTTCTCCTATACATTTTCTCTCTCTCTCTTACACAAACACATGTGAGCATACTTGCTTATGTGTTCATCATGCATATTCACTTCATGTAAATGGTAACCCAGGGAACATCCTCACGTCGCCACCCGGCACTTTTGACGATCACTCACAAAAAAATTGCGGCGGTGATCCCATCTATCCCATCTCCCCCCTGTTCATTCATCCCGTCCCCTTGTGTCCTCCATGTGTTCTGTTTATCTGAACCAATTCAGAGCACATAGCTTACAGCCACAGTTGCTCTTCCAATACGTCATCATGTACACTCATCATAACCCTCTTTTCTGCAGAAATCCCGCTACTTGTGTCTTCTCCCTTCTGCTATCAGACGCACCATTTACTGACAGAGCAGTCTTCAGTATTCAGGGACAACGTATTAGTCACATTTTTACTGTAATAGCAAGATGCTGGCATGCTGGGATCTTTTTTTTCTCTTTCTCAGTCGGCAAACAATTGTTCAACCTCAAGCACTGCTACAGATATTTCAGTTCAGACATCTTGTAGTAGTTTATTGTCTCTGATGGTAGTCGAAAGGTGGAAAAACGACAATAATCAAGGATGAAACGGAGACTCCAGCCCCCTGTCTACTGCGGTGTCTCTCCTTCAGGTGGACTTCCAAGCAATGGCTAAGAACTAAAAACGGCACAACACAAGCCTTCACCGCTGCCAGATAGAGAAGTTGGAGGAAGAGGAGACAAGCAAAGGGAAATCTGATGGACAACCTGAGTGCTGTGAAAGGGGAGTGTGTTGTAGTTTTATGATGTGTGAGAAATTTATTCTCTTTGCATTGCACTTGTTCCAGAGGAAGTGTGTCTGTGTGCCACACTGCCTTGACAGACTATTCCCTCTCACTCAAAATGAGATATTTGTTGGCCAGTGCAGTGGTCCTACACTGTGCTTCCGCTAGTTATTTTTCTTCCATTCTAGCTATGTTTTCTAACTTTGAAACATGAAAAATGGCCATGATGAGGTCAATTAATTTGGCCATGACCAACTGCCTTGAGAATAAATATATAAATATATATATATAAAGGAAAATATATATTTGTTTTGAGGGAAAATGTTAGCAAAAATGAAATGGTGTTTCTATTTTAATTGAAATGACTGGTGAATGGGGATTTTGTTTTCCTTTTTTTTTTTTTTTTTCAATGATTGTTTTCTTATGAAATGTTATTTTGGGTTTACTGTTTCTTTTTTCTAATAGAGTCTAGGCTTTTTACACTGAAATATTAAGAAAACAGCTTAGAGACACTGGATTAGAAATGCCTTTATAGTCAAATACAGCTGCTTCTTGAAACGCATTACTTTGTCTTGAGTCATCTTTTGCATGCTTGTTGCAAGATTTGCTTTTGAATCCAGACTTCTGATGAACTGTGGGGCTGTGATGCACAAACTTCCTTATGCTGAAATCCAAACTCATCTGTACAGTAGAACGACAGTTATAGAAACAATAAATAAATTGAAAACAAACATTTTTAACTTTGTTGATTTGCCCCTTTTTAGATGATATTTATGTGGTTCATGAATTAATTCTTGTTTCAATAAAGATGTGCAGACAGATTAAGTGCATCATCAAGTTCAGACAATCTAATGCAGTGTTTTTATTACATTTATTTGCTGGTGTGTATTATATTTTCTGTGATGGGTAATGACACCTGCTGTTACTGGTATACAACATGCAGTTAAGTGATTTGATACGGAACTGACGTACGAGGACGAATTATGAGATGTTTCTTACAGAAAATGGACTACAGACTGAAATTACTAACAACAGAAATTCAGACAACTTGTGATATTTCGCTAGAATTGAAACAAATAAAAATGAAGTTGCTTATACCCATCCTAAGCACAGGGTCGGAGCCAGTGTCCTTCCAGAGCTCCCTGGATGCTTCCGGATTGGGAAGGCTCTGAGCCGTTTCCGCCGCCATTGCGGATTTTGGACAGAAGATCAGCCGTAGCCACTGCTATCCATCGATGCAGTGCAGAAAGCACTCGCAGAAGGGGGACATATTCAACACTTCTGCTGATACCAGATTTCGGAAACACGATTAGCAACACTGCAAATCACCTTTTATCGTGTGTTTCGTTTTCACTGACTGGCTCCGACCTACACATAGAGTGAGGAGGTCGTAGCTAGCGCGGTGCTACTGCCTAGCTAGCTAGCTGTACGGCTAGAATTTCAGGACTCCGGAGAAGCTCAAGGAAACCACCATGGCTCAAATCCTACCTATCCGCTTCCAGGAGCACCTGCAGGTATGTGGGCAAACCTAATAGCTCAATAAACACATACACTCCCGTTATGTGTTGATTTCCCGGCGTAACGGTCGTTTGACAGCTTGCTAGCTGAGCTAACGGTGAACGTCAATACCCGCAGCAAATGAATGACCTCCCCTCCCCCGTTTAGCCAGCAGCTAACAACTAGCTTTTCGGGCTAGCATCTCTCATTCATTGCACTGATGCTGTTGCCTAGTCGACTCAATCTTAGCCGACGTTAGCTGTCATTGATGAACACGGGTCATACTAGTTGATTTTAAACACACTTGCTGACAACTTCTTGCATTATTGACACATGCATGGCTTCGTTTAGATTAGCTGATATCTATTACGTTAGCTAGCTAACGGTTACAGCTTGTGTCGTGAGGGATGTGGGAATCACGTCATCTTAATCGTAGCTTCGTAAGACATTCAGTCGTCTACCTGGCTGTCATCAAAGTTTATCGCTAGGATGGCTGTTTTGATGCAGCCATAATATTATTTTCACACGGATCCCCTGGTAATGATGTGTCAGTGATGTATTAAAGCTAGCTAGTGGCTGCGAAGCCGTGGTCAGCTGCAGTCTGACTAGATCCTGTGCCATGTCGCGTCACAGAACAAGGTTATGTCACGACAGGGCATTTTCACAACAGAAGGGAGACTCCTGAGGTTAATCTGGAGGGGTTCCTATCTGTGAATGTCACCTCCTTATCCAGCTGACCGGGGTGAATCAGCTGGTCCACCCAGCCTGTCAAAAATGACGACATTTTGCTCTCTCGTACACATACTGTCCATCATCACACCTGGAGACGGATTAGAGACGGTTCAGTCAAAATCAAGCTCCACCAGCACATCTCCTCTGACTGTGGGATTATTACATGTGCTCGGTGTTCGCACGAAAACCTTACATTCAACACTGAGCTCCACTAGAGGCACTTTTCATAGTACAACCATGCGCCTTGGATGACCTTTTGTGAAAGGTTTTTAAGTCCAACTAGCTGAAACGATGCAGCCTAATACAACAATCGTGCAATAAATCCCGCCTTTCTATTGTATAATAATACCATATAATAATGTAAAGTCAGTGTTTGTTGAAAGTGCTTTAGAGAGATGTTAAGGTGTGCTTTTTAAAAATCATTTTGGGGGCTGGAGCTGCAGAAACAGGATTTTTTGTAACCTACCCATTGATATAAATTGGGTGGACAAAATAATAGAAACACCTGTCCACATAATGCAATACAGTTATTAGTTGTGCCTAAAACACTGGAGACCATGTTACACAGTCCATAACAAGGGTGCAAACCCTTGAAGGATGGTGCTGTTCAACTACAACTCCATGCTGTATATGCTACTTAAAACAACAGAGTCTCCATGTATCTCAAAGGTCAGTTTTGTAGTTCGGGGAAGACGTAAGCTCAACAGATATTATTTAATGTAATAATGATCATGAAGGAATTTGAAGTTGGCTTTTCATATGAATTAAAACAAACAGACAACAGTAGCCGCTGCACTTTCAAAAGTAAAGTACCATTATGATTTATAGGACACTTTAATAATGTAAAGGCATCATCATTATAATTTGCTAATTTGTATGACATTTGTAAATTGTGTTCAACGTTCGGCCAAGATAATGTTATGGATGGTGAATAAGATGATTAGTTGTTTTATTGGACCACAATGGAAAGAAGTAGGGATGAACAATATATATCGCCCCGATACGTTATCTGCAAGATCATGGAAAATGTATTTTATTGGCTGAAACAAGCCATTGACTTGACAAGTGCAACATCTAGACAGTCTGATACAGCAGATGTTGGTATACACCTTTTAAGTTGGTCTGCGCTCAATAAACATAGAGACAAGAAGATGCAGCGCAAAACTGAAACACTCATGACGTCAAACTGCGGTGTGCATAAATTACAGGGTATGAATGCCTTTTTAAATGAAAATCTTATTCTTATCGTATTATAATTTAGTATTTGCCATGAGATCCAGGTAATTTCCGGTATCGGCTGAAAAGAATCCATGAAAATAAATCTTGTACTTTACTGTATCATGCTTGACACTTGAGTAGTAAACGGTGTAGGCCATGGGCTGCTACTAAAACATGTCATGTGTTCAAATCTCAGCTCCAGAACCTGGGCATCAACCCAGCCAACATTGGATTCAGCACTCTAACCATGGAGTCGGACAAGTTCATCTGTATAAGGGAGAAAGTGGGTGAGCAGGCCCAGGTTGTCATCATTGATATGGCAGACCCCAACAATCCCATCCGCAGGCCAATCTCTGCAGACAGCGCCATCATGAACCCTGCCAGCAAAGTTATTGCCCTCAAAGGTAAGCTCTAGTTAAAATGCATCTCTAGTGCTTTTAGCACATGGCTTTATGTGCCACCTAGAGAGGAGAGCTCTAGCTTTCTGGAAGCACATAGACTAAAAAGTAAACAATTAAATTTTGGCCGGTCACACACCATGCTATTGTTCTTTTCTAAAACATTGGGTCATTTGTGTAAATTTCGTTTGTGTTGTCAGTTACATAGCTGTCACAGTCTGCTTTTCATTTTGATGTTCATATGTAGACCACCCCATTTCTGTTTGTCGAAAAAGGTTGAGTAATTGAAGTGTAGTGTGACAAGTTTAAATGTAAAAGACATTGATATTGTAGGAAACGTAGCTGTAGTATCAGTGGTAAAATGTCATGCTGTCATGAATGCTTTGTCTATTTTGCTTGTTTTTGCTCTTTTTCATTTCCTACTGCTTTCTTATGTTTGCAGACGGTGAGTTGAATTTTACATATCATGAGTTGTCAAAGTGTAATCCTGTATGCACTGTCTTGAAATGTTTGCACAGTACTGATAGTCATTTTAATGAATGCTTGAATTTATAATGATAACACAAGCAGGGCATAGCAAAATTAAGAGGGTATCTTAAAGGACTGTATCGTTTTTTTCTTTGTTTTTGTGTGTGTGTGTTTGTCCCATTTGCTACACTGTACATATATTTTATATTACAGCTGACCATTTTCTGAAACTTACTGTACTTGAGAATTTTAAATGCACTTATGCTTAACTTCAGTACAGTATGAAAATAAGCATATAAAAGGCTTAAAAATAGCTTCAGAAAGGTAATTAATTACAATAAACATCCTGCCCACATGTGTTTTTGTCTAACGTTATTGTTGTGTGGTAATCACATCTCACAGAGTGTTTGTCTATGGTGGGAATTTAGTTGAATGAATACATTCACTTGGTGGTGACCCCTCAAAGTTGTCTCCCAAACACAGGCAGTGTGAAAAGGAGGTAAAGACATAAATCTCTTCACTTAAGAAATAAATCCTGTTATGTCAGTTTTAAGCTGTTAGTCACAAACTGAAGGCATCCATATAACATAACACAGACTCCACGTCTTTTAGGAGAAATTGTTATATCCTGGCATTAACTGAAAATCATGAGAATATTCAGAAATGTTGCAAAGTATTCTGTGTCTTGGAAAATGGTTGGTAGTAATGTATAGTACGTATGTATGTTGTAAAAGGGCTAAAACACGCAGAAAAAAATGATATGGTCGTTTAAAGAAAGGCTAAATCAAGTAAGCAGTGACATTTAGGCCATTATGCACTGGCTGTCTTGTTGACGGATTGTATGAAGAAGTCCTTATTCTCTGGAGAATTGGGTGCCACTGGCCTGTAATGTTAAAAAATCAATTATTCTTAATATTTATGTACTGTATAATGCCAGCCAACAGAGGCCACTACATTCATGCTTGTTTGTAGATGATAATTGTTTCTCTGTTTTGTTCAAGTATATACTAGTCTCACCTTGGGCTGGAAGTTGACAGTGCAAGAGATGTGATATAGTTTAGGTTATATATGCCAGGTTTCGCCACAAAGTAATTATGTAGAAATATGTAAATATGTAGAATTAGAATATTTCCCACTGAAGTACCCCTAGTGGTACTCTCAAAGAAGACATCGTGGCATGTACAGTAGCAGAGCACAGACAAATGACACAGGGATAGTCACAGAAACTCATAGTAGGTAAATAAAAAAAAAAAAGATACATAATTTATAAATCAAAGAAAAGGCTGAGATGCTCATCTTAATAGTTTGCCTTCGCAGGGTCTATTCCAGCTTCCACTTAGACAAGGAGAGTAGAGTGGGTGAACAAAAGAGTGAAACTGAGCTGAAACTTTGTTTGGTTTTTATTTTCTGCAATATAATTCTCTAGTTTAGCACTATCATGTATACAACTAGAGTTGACGTGTTTCTGAGAAAGATGATGATCATGGATTAACTGGTGACGACAGTCTCATAGATGAAATGAATGTGCTGCTGAATGCACAGGGACAGTCTTGATTGGCTGGGCCCAGGACATTGTTGAGGTCAAATCCAAATGTGGGGCCTCCTCTCTGCCTGTGCTTGAACTATGCTGCTAGCTTTATTCTTACGACCTGACATTACTTTCAGGAAGCTGATTAAAAAACAAACTCTGAATTGCTGCAGGAGTTTGTTCATACCAATTTGCAGTTGTTGTGCTCTAGGCTCACTTCCTCTCACTGTATTTTATTTAAGCAGTGTATTTTTCAATGTACTATACACACGATGTTACTGAACCATTTGTTCTGAAATTTCACTCTACCTCACAATTCTGATTGTGAGGCATCCTCATCACTCACTTGTTGTATTAACAGGTAATTATAGGGTTTAGTCTGGTTAAGGGTTTCTCAGGATTGAATCTGAAATAAATGTCCTTGGCCCAAAGAATTGTAGTGTCTTTCCTCCACTGAGACTGAACTGGAGGAAGGGAAAAAAATGGGTGTGAGTGCATCCGTCCAGCATCTTTCCCATCATCACATCTGTTTGTGTGCTTTGTGGTCTTCTTTTGCTAATCTGCATTCAGACCCAACCCAAATTCCCACATCCCTCATTTTAGGATTAAATTTCAATGTGAATCCCTTAAGAGCTCTAGCAACGTGCCTGGAGTTTCATTTCTCTAGTAGGTGGTGGGGGTGGAGGGCTGGACACAGGCCATCGAAGCCTCATTTCGACTGCACAGGGCACCGTGTTTTTCTGCAGATATTGGTTCCTAATTGATTTGATTAAGGGTTCAAAAGATCAGTAGGGAATTGAACCATTTTACCAAAACAATGTAAAAAGCCATTGTTGATCCAGTTTAGAGGCACAGAGAATGTAGTGGAAGTAGTAGTAGTAGTAGTAGTAGCAGTGTATGTCTCTGATCGAGTGTCCGGACCTAAAATAGCACTGTGTCAAAAACACATGGAGCTTCATTGATGCGGGTGTCTTTTTACAAGTGCAGTCAAGATGATGAAACTGGATCCAGGAAGTGTAGTTTGAGTAATAGACCTGCAAGATTAAAGGCTAATCAGACACACTGCACAGTGACAATCATTTTAATAGCAATGACAATAATCACAAGGTCAAAAGTAGTGACACCCTGTTCAAATTGCAAATGAATCCACCAGGAATCTGCATCCCCGTATATTTATCCAGCACAGTGCCTCTCATTATGACGAAAAAAGTTAATCCATGATTAACTTTTTTGTCACCCTACCTCACTGTGTCAACACAGTGGCCAAAAATGAATGGGGGGGATGCATTTTGTGATGCAGTGCTATGTCAGTCTGAACACGGTCTGGTTTGAGCTTTTCAATTTAAAAACCTGTTTTAAAGATGGCTTCAAATTTTCAGTTCACGTAATCACAAGAGGTTTGCCTATTCAGCCTCAACTGAATGGGTTTCTCAATAACAATTTAATAGCATCAGACCTAACTGAATGCAGATCCACCACCTAAGTGGTTGCCCTTTTGTTGTTCTTGCCTCTTGTTTTGACACTGGCACTGGCTTTTTGTATGGTCCTTTGGTGTACTCAAACCGAACCCCTGACTCCCAACGTTTCTCCAGTGGTTGAAGTTTGGTATGCCCAAATGGTATGTTTACTCCCAAAGTCTGCTGTGGGTTGTGTGTGGTAGCTCTAGTCACTAGACTCATATTTTGTTTACTGAAATAATTCAAATGTTTTGTGTGGGGGGGGGTCACTACATTTGTCTGTGTCACTGTATGTTAACCTTTGTTCTTAATGTTTTCAGCTGCAAAGACCCTGCAGATCTTCAACATTGAGATGAAGAGCAAGATGAAGGCTCACACGATGACAGATGACGTGACCTTCTGGAAGTGGATCTCCCTCAACACTGTTGCCCTGGTCACAGACAACGCAGTCTACCATTGGAGCATGGAGGGTGACTCTCAGCCAATCAAAGTGTTCGACCGTCACTCCAGCCTGGCAGGATGCCAGATCATCAACTACCGCACTGACGCTAAACAGAAATGGTTACTGCTAATTGGCATTTCAGCACAGGTAAATGCACTGTGTGGCTGAACCATTGCTTCAGCCTGACTAAACCGGATCCTTTTGAGGAAAATATTGTCAGCACATTAACTAAAACCTTTTGTTTCATAAGCTGTAATATAAAATGCTCCAGTGGCTGGGATATGAAGATATATTTGCATTAGATATTGCAGATTATGTTTATGTAATGAAACGGTAGATTTCGGCGCTCTCAGTGGTACTGAAAGCAGAGGTGTTAAAGAATCAATAAAACAATACAAATCTTAACTATAAATCACCTAACTTGGCCTAACTCATGGACTTTCTCTCCTTTTCAGCAAAACCGTGTTGTTGGAGCAATGCAGCTGTACTCAGTGGACAGGAAGGTGTCGCAGCCCATTGAGGGGCATGCCGCTGGCTTTGCACAGTTCAAGATGGAGGGCAACACTGAAGAGTCAACTCTGTTCTGCTTTGCTGTGCGAGGACAGGCCGGAGGAAAAGTAAGATTTACTAGCACTGCAAAGTCTCAGGCTGAATCCAATTTATTGCATTCAAAATACTTGCCAGAGATCCTTATAATCCGACTTTGTTCTTTTTGTCTTAATGTCTTTTTGCTTCTAGCTGCATATCATTGAAGTGGGGACTCCACCGACTGGGAACCAGCCGTTTCCAAAGAAAGCTGTGGATGTTTTCTTTCCTCCAGAAGCCCAGAATGACTTCCCTGTGGCCATGCAGGTACGAAAACTACTCAAGAGGAGGCATGTGGGGCCTGTTTGTTCAGCAAACAAGATTCCCTCCTCCTCTGATGGGAAACTATACTCTCCACTGTTCATACGTCATCACTGCCTTTAAGATTTTTAAAGGAGTATTAACCAAAACAAGCTTTGCCTAGACTTGGGGTGGCTGTAATATGAAGCGAGTTTAATATGTTTATATGTAGAAATTGCAGCAAGCCATTCTGTACTCTCCCTCAGCATGTGACATGTCACTGAGACCTGGAATATATTTAATATTTAATACTCACTAAATTAGCTTTGACTTCAGTGTTTTGCAGAAAGGCATCTTTATCACGATCACGACGTATTCATCGTTTACATTCTCTAACCAGATTTCTCTTTCTGTACATGCAGATCAGCTCCAAGCAAGACGTTGTCTTTCTCATCACCAAATATGGCTACATCCACCTGTACGACCTGGAGACTGGAACTTGTATCTACATGAACAGGATCAGCGGGGAGACCATTTTTGTCACAGCGCCCCATGAACCTACTGCTGGCATCATTGGCGTCAACAGGAAAGGACAGGTACTCAATGCACACTCTGGCCACACATCTATCTGATATCTGTAATTTGTGTTTAAATGAATGTTATGTATTTCCCTTTCAATGATATGATGATGATGTTAATTGGCATAAGCATTGAATGATTAGCTACAACATTGAATCAGATGCTTAATAATTGTCTGTGCAACAGCCAGGCTCACTGTACATTTTTCCTCTTGGCTTTTATGCAAGTTGACAGCCAAAACTACGTTGCTTAATTATCTGTCATGTTTGATTTGTGATGTTAGTGGTTGCTGGAGGTTTGAAATGGTGGACAGATCTCAGCAATGTTGACCTTAATCAACCTCTTACAATACAAACATTACATACATTTGTAAAATCCAAATTGTTTTTTTTTTTTTTTAAAAAGCATTGAATAAAGAGTGTCTAAGCTGGCTGTGCACACACATGTACTGTAAAGCTATAGTGATTATTCCTAAATCTGTGCCAGTTAGAGACTTGGTGTGTGTTTGCACACTAGACTGCTGTTGATGACATTGGTTGGTGATTCACTTTCCCCGTGGTATGTCAGCCCTTTTGTATATCAGCGTGGGTCCTTGGGTGTCGTGGTATGACCTTGACTAAAGAAATCTCTGAAAATAACAGCCTGTAACAGCATCTTCAGTGTCAGGCAGCATGTGACAGTCACAGCAGGCGGGCTAATCTTGGCCAGGCAGGGTACACAATCTAATCCTGTTATTGCTCTTGGCCCGCACCTGCAGATCTACCATAGACAGCTCAGTGTGTTGCACACACTCACATGCGCTAAATGTAACACTACACGCGGCAATGGACTGTGTTCTCACGAAGCAGCATATGTAGTGCTCAAACCAGGATGAATTACTTTAGGTCCTCTAGATTGAGAATGACTCCTTGTGGGCATTCATATCATTAAATATGTTAATTTGTTGTAGTGTTTGTTCATTTGTTTTCTTTGTTTTTAAAGAAATTAAAAAAATAAATACATAAAATGTGAGTTTGTTTTAACCTCAGGAATAAGCCCTCTCTATGAGGTGTCTTCTGTTGTGTGCAGATAATGAAGCATGCAAATGTGTTTTTCCAGGTTTTGTCAGTGTGTGTGGAGGAGGAAAACATTATTCCCTACATCACCAATGTGCTCCAGAACCCAGACTTGGCTCTCCGCATGGCTGTCCGTAACAACCTGGCCGGTGCGGAGGAGCTGTTTGCCCGCAAGTTCAACACCCTATTTGCAGCGGGGAATTACTCAGAAGCTGCTAAGGTGGCGGCCAACGCACCCAAGGTACTGTCAGTGTGGCGACCGTGCACTCAGAGCGGGGTCAAACAACATGACATTACTCGCAGTTCTAATTAATACGAGCTCAGACTCCTAAGACTAATCAGATTTCTGTAGCTTAAGGTGACAGTAAACACCCAGAGGTGTTGTATATGTAAAACAGATTTGGATTTGCATACCAAAATAGTTTAAAAGCAATTAAACAGATAGACCTTTCTGTGTCTGCGACGGTCTGAGAATTTTCTAAATAGAGACATAAATCTAAATTAACTGAATTCATTAATGTTCGCCTAATGTTACCACCGTGCTCAAAGGTGACTTTTCTTAACCAGATTCTTCCCACTGTAACTTAATTAGTGTGTCTATCATCCATCTTTCTTCTCCAGGGTATCCTGCGGACCCCAGACACCATCCGTCGATTCCAGAGTGTGCCAGCCCAACCAGGCCAGACGTCCCCCTTGCTCCAATACTTTGGCATCTTGCTGGACCAAGGCCAACTTAACAAGTTCGAGTCTCTGGAGCTCTGCAGGCCTGTCCTCCAGCAGGGCCGCAAGCAGCTGCTAGAAAAATGGTTGAAAGAGGACAAGGTGTGTTTCCAGCAGTTCATTTCGTAGTGGACAATCTTTATCTTATCTTTACAGGAATTATTCTCACCAATCATGTTATATAAAAAAAAATCTATTCAGTAACACATCTACTCTTTGAAAAAATAGTCACCATAGTCAGTTCCTCCACTATACTTGAGTATTTCAAACTCAACATCAGTGCTGAGGCTTGAAAGAAGTTTAAGTGTAGCCATGTTGTTTCTCTGATTAACCTTTTATGTTTCCTTTTCTTGCTTTGTTCTGGACTTGTCTCTTTTAAACCCTAGATTGGTTTTTCAATGAACTCCTTCATGTGTGTGTGTGTTTGTTTGCAGCTGGAGTGCTCTGAGGAGCTTGGAGACTTGGTGAAGTCTGTAGACCCTACTCTTGCCCTCAGTGTCTACCTCAGAGCCAACGTCCCCAATAAGGTTATTCAGTGCTTTGCAGAGACCGGACAGTTCCAGAAGATTGTCCTCTATGCCAAGAAGGTTTGTGACAATACCTGACTGTTACTCCAAGATTACCTTATATTATATAAGATTATTGAGTGAAAGACTATCAGCATATTTTATAATGTTTTGATCTTGGCATTTATTTATTTTATATGGTTCCATCGTAGCTGTGGCACACCTCAGATGCAGGGATATTATGCTTAAAAATCTGTTGTCCCTGTAGGTCGGCTACACTCCAGACTGGATCTTCTTGCTAAGGAACGTGATGCGGATCAGTCCAGAGCAGGGCCTTCAGTTCTCCCAGATGCTGGTTCAGGATGAAGAGCCACTTGCTGACATTACACAGGTACCATGTATTACCATGTATTAATACCATAATACATTCCTGAAGCTGTTAATTAATAAGAAAGACAACCAAACATGCTGTTTTTCTAGGAGGAGTATAACATCTATGATCATTTATTTCTTTTATGTCTCCAGATTGTTGATGTGTTCATGGAGTACAACCTGATCCAGCAGTGCACGTCCTTCCTACTAGATGCCCTGAAAAACAACAGACCCATGGAAGGACCACTGCAGACGCGCCTGCTGGAAATGAATTTGGTCCACGCTCCGCAGGTACATCAATGACCATCAATGGAATGCCATAGTTTATTTAGCAGTTTTTGTTTCTTCTTGTTCATTTACAAATTCATGATTAGAAGTTTTTCATAGCTTTCATCATTTGCAGCTTTGATCCAGATATTAAATCATCAGCTCATCATCATCAGATTTATACTCTTATTTCCTTCATTTTTTTAAGTAATGCTTACTAACGTTTAGGGGTTTCTTTCTTCTTCAAAGTCATTTCAGTGTGTTTCCTCTCACCAATTTTTTTTATTTCCAGTTGCTCCTGTTGCAAGGTTTCCTGTTAACAAAGCTTCAAACAATGTTGAAATGTCTTTGTTCCTGTGTCATGTCTCGTAGGTTGCAGATGCCATCCTGGGCAACCAGATGTTCACCCACTATGATCGTGCTCATGTGGCACAGCTGTGTGAGAAGGCTGGTCTCCTGCAGAGGGCGCTGGAACATTATACTGACCTGTATGACATAAAGCGCGCTGTGGTGCATACACACCTTCTCAACCCAGAGGTGCGAACACAGAAAATGCTAACACACAAAAAATTATACAAATGTGACTGTTCTGTTTTCTACGCATTTCTCACTGTAAAAACATGAATGTATTTTAATTTATCGGTTTGTGATTGCTATATGTGTCTTATTTTTGTTTGTCTCTGCAGTGGTTGGTGAATTTCTTTGGCTCCTTGTCAGTGGAGGACTCCCTGGAGTGTCTGAGGGCCATGCTGTCCGCAAACATCCGCCAGAACCTTCAGATCTGCGTCCAGGTCGCCTCCAAGTACCACGAGCAGCTCAGTACTCAGTCTCTCACTGAACTTTTTGAGTCGTTCAAGAGCTTTGAGGGTAAGCTGGAAATATACTGATTGCCAAGCAATCTCTCTTGTCCTGTTCAGCTTTAGAAAGGAGCAAGTTTTCAAAGATAGCTGCAGTTAGCTCTCCTGTTGATTTTGACTCTTTTGTCTTTCAGGTTTGTTCTACTTCTTGGGATCCATTGTGAACTTCAGCCAGGATCCAGAGGTCCACTTTAAATATATCCAGGCTGCATGCAAGACAGGCCAGATCAAAGAGGTGGAGAGAATCTGCCGTGAGAGTAACTGCTACGACCCTGAACGTGTGAAGAACTTCCTTAAGGTCAGAAACCTGGACCAGTACAGAATAAACTTTTCACTATAAAATAATCTAACCTTATTGCCTCTAATTTATCTATTATGCTAAAATGTGTATATTTTTCTCTACAGGAAGCCAAGCTGACTGACCAGCTGCCTTTGATCATTGTGTGTGACCGCTTTGATTTTGTCCACGATCTGGTCCTGTACCTGTACCGCAACAGCCTGCAGAAATACATCGAGATCTATGTGCAGAAGGTACATCACTACATTCTCACTGATAGAAAGAGTTAAGCTTGTGAACTCTGGACTGCTTCACCCCACTTCCAATAAAACTATTATTGTGCATATTTGTGTTTGTTGTAACCTTATCATCGTATATTCCAGGTGAACCCGAGCCGTCTGCCAGTAGTCATTGGAGGGTTACTGGATGTGGATTGTGCGGAGGATGTGATTAAGAATCTGATCATGGTGGTCAGAGGGCAGTTCTCCACAGATGAACTGGTGGCTGAAGTGGAGAAAAGAAACCGGTAAGAAGAGAGAGATTAAACAAAGTGCATTGCAAAAGTGGAATCAACCTTTCGCAGCCAAGTCTTGGAGAGTCATGAGTCAGCAGTTGTTTTTCTCTCTAAACCTTGTGCTGTGTAATCCATACCATTTGTCTCTCCGCAGATTGAAGTTGCTGCTGCCTTGGCTGGAGGCTCGTATTCATGAAGGTTGTGAGGAGCCTGCTACCCACAATGCCCTGGCCAAGATCTACATCGACAGCAACAACAACCCAGAGCGCTTCTTGAGGGAGAACCCCTACTACGACAGTCGTGTCGTGGGCAAATACTGTGAGAAAAGAGACCCCCACCTGGCCTGTGTGGCCTATGAAAGAGGACAGTGTGACCAGGAACTGATTCATGTGAGTTAATACTGAAGTCATACTTGCACTGAAGGCAAAAACATTGACGCTGTGCAGCTCTCTTTGTTTATTGATGTTTCCTGTTTCAGTTGTTCTGATGTGCATATATTATTTTCATGACATCTGAGGTCTGTTATTGGCTCTCATGTTAACCATATTTGTTTTTACTCCTTAGGTTTGCAATGAGAACTCACTGTTCAAGAGTCTGTCCCGCTACCTTGTGCGGCGCAAGAACCCTGAGCTGTGGGCGAGCGTGCTGCTGGAGACCAACAATTACAGAAGACCACTCATCGACCAGGTCTGACCTCTTAGCTTCTCTGAAACTAAATTATGCATCATTAACTATTTTGTTTAGATTATTGATGCAAAGGGACCTGCAGTACAGACTTGTTCTATAACAAAAAGTTAATTTTTTAGTTTTTACTCAAAACATCAGCTGTAGTGCATCAAGTCTGTTGTCCCTCTCTGCTGCAGGTTGTCCAGACAGCCTTGTCTGAGACCCAGGATCCTGAGGAGGTGTCTGTCACAGTCAAGGCCTTCATGACCGCCGACCTTCCCAATGAGCTCATTGAGCTTCTGGAGAAGATTGTCCTGGATAACTCTGTCTTTAGCGAGCACAGGTGAGAGACTTGATGTTACCCGTACATGTCATATGTGATTGGCTGTGATTGAAAAATATGCATTTGAATGTCTCCACAACATGTAAGACATTTGTTAGGAAAAGCTGTTTTCTGCTTTTTTATTAGCCATGTAGAAGTTAAGACACTTACTGAGACTGTCCTTTGTTGTTGTGTTTTCTCAGAAACCTCCAGAATCTGCTCATCCTGACAGCCATTAAAGCTGATCGAACACGTGTTATGGAGTACATCAACCGTCTGGACAACTACGACGCCCCAGACATTGCAAACATTGCCATCAGCAATGAGCTGTTTGAGGAGGCCTTTGCTATTTTTAGGAAATTTGATGTCAACACCTCTGCTGTGCAGGTCAGTGATTATTCATCGACTAAAGAATCCCTGTTTATAATGGCTACTAGAATTGCGTTATTGACTTTGATGCAATATGATCTGAACATCGTCTCATTTTGTCCAGGTTCTGATTGAGCACATCGGTAACCTGGACAGAGCTTATGAGTTTGCTGAACGTTGCAATGAGCCACCAGTGTGGAGTCAGCTGGCAAAGGCCCAGCTTCAGAAGGGCCTGGTCAAAGAAGCCATTGACTCTTACATCAAGGCTGATGACCCCTCCGCCTACATGGAGGTGGGACAAGCTGCAGCCCAAAGCGGTAAGATTAATTTTATTCTCAATTCTTATTCTTTTAGCTTAATTGGTGCTTAGATCTGAAGAATGTTGGGTAAATGCTGATTGTAATTTTTAATTTCTATCAATAGCATTTTGCTAAATATACAGTAGATTGGTGAGCTTAGGAAACTGATCAGAGTTGATTGTTGTGCTCAGGAAACTGGGAGGACCTGGTGAAGTTTCTGCAGATGGCCCGTAAGAAGGCCCGCGAGTCTTACGTTGAAACAGAGTTGATCTTTGCCCTGGCCAAGACCAACCGCCTGGCTGAGCTGGAAGAGTTCATCAACGGACCCAATAATGCTCACATTCAGCAAGTAGGTCTTTGGAAGCATGACGACATGCAGCGCACACTCACATACCACTTAATTCTCTTTCACCTGTTGCTACTTTGCTGAACCTGCTTTCCTTTTGTTTCCTTTTGTCCTTCAGGTGGGTGACCGTTGCTATGATGACAAGATGTACGAGGCAGCCAAACTGCTTTACAACAACGTTTCCAACTTTGGCCGCCTGGCCTCCACTCTGGTACACCTGGGAGAGTACCAGGCAGCTGTGGATGGAGCTCGCAAGGCCAACAGCACCCGTACCTGGAAGGAGGTGAGGATGATGACACAGCTTCATTTTGTGCTCTGTACTCAGAAAAAGTCCTTTGAAGAGTAGAGTCAGATGGAGCACTTTATCTCTGCCTACCACTTCCATGCACGCTTCCCCTCAGTGTCACTGTTGAAAGTTTACTGTCCACTCACCTATATTAAACACAGCTTTGATTCTCCTCTGTTCCAGGTGTGTTTTGCATGTGTAGATGGGAAAGAGTTCCGCCTTGCCCAGATGTGCGGCCTGCACATTGTTGTCCACGCCGATGAACTGGAGGAACTCATCAACTACTACCAGGTAACAGAGGCAACCTGGGCTAGTGTATATCTCACCTGTTAGACTTGCTATGAATGCTGAATGACTACTGACAGGGTTCATACAGAGTCTTAAAAGTTTGGAAAATGCTTAATTTTAACAGTGGGGAATATACTTTAATTTGATCCAGTGTATTATCTATACAATGAGTCGTGTAAAACTTTTTTTTTTATATATTTACCATGAAAAGATCCTGTCATCATATTTGTTTGTCTTCTCTTGGCTTTGAAATAAGAATTAATTAAACTCATCATCAAAACATACAATGAAAGTTAGTAATATAAACAAAGTGACAAAATACATGGATTGCTGTCGTTGTAAGGGAATTCTGTGTACATGATTTTTTTGCAATTGCATTTTTCTAGTAACAAATTAGGTTTACTTGATAGATTAAAGTAGTTTGGAGGTGCTTGAAAAGTTCTTAAATTTAACTCTTCCATACCTTCCAGGACCGTGGTTACTTTGAGGAGCTGATCACCATGCTGGAGGCCGCCCTGGGGCTGGAGCGTGCCCACATGGGTATGTTCACTGAGTTGGCCATCCTCTACTCCAAATTCAAACCCCAGAAGATGAGGGAGCACCTGGAGCTCTTCTGGTCCCGTGTCAACATTCCAAAGGTAGGTGAGAAACACAGCAGTGCCTTCAAACGAAGCACTCAGCTTTAGAGACGTAGTCATAGTCTGTTAAAACATTTGGGGTTTTTTTTACATATAAGTTCATGAGCTATGTGTGTGTGTTTTTTCAGGTTCTCAGGGCAGCAGAGCAGGCTCACCTCTGGGCGGAGCTAGTGTTCCTCTATGACAAGTACGAGGAGTACGACAACGCCATCATCACCATGATGAATCACCCATCTGATGCCTGGAAGGAGGGCCAGTTTAAAGACATCGTCACCAAGGTGAAAAAACAAACAACAACAAAAAGAACTATACTTTATTATTGATGCTAGTTGTCATTCTGGCTACAAGTTCTACCGTAATAAACCAAAGCAAAACACTGATTCATTATTATGAGATAAAATACATTTTCAATTGACTAAATGTGTGTTTTTCATCCTAGGTGGCCAATGTGGAGCTGTATTACAAGGCCGTCCACTTTTATCTGGAGTTCAAACCGTTGTTACTGAATGACCTGCTCATCGTCCTCTCTCCAAGACTGGACCACACACGTGCTGTCAACTTCTTCAGCAAGGTCCTACTATCAACTTTTGTTTACAATTCTCAGAGTGTTAGGTGGTATTTGATTATAAAATAGCTGAAAATAAATGCTCACATTTGTGGCTCACATGTTTGACTGTTGTCCCATGAAGAAGTCTGTAGATGACAGAGCATGATGTGTGATGTTGACCTACCCAAACAATGCAGTTAAATAAGAGATGGAATGTTTGTTTGTTTTTGTTTAGGTGAAACAGCTGCCTCTGGTTAAACCTTACTTAAGGTCTGTCCAGAATCACAACAATAAGTCAGTAAATGAGGCACTCAACAACCTCTTCATCATTGAGGAAGACTATGCGGTAAGATATTTTTAATATCATCCATTGTATGTCATTACAGATAATATGATTCTAATGTCTTTATGCTGGTTGAGGCAGAAACATGTTGGATTTGTTACCAGCACAGTGCACTAGATATTTTGCAGTTCAGCAAAGCAGGATAAATGTTTTCACAGAGCTGCATTTTCAGTTGTATCTTACAATCCCCTCTGTCTCTTATTTAGGCACTGCGCACTTCCATCGATGCCTATGACAACTTCGACAACATCTCACTGGCCCAGGGTCTGGAGAAGCACGAGTTGATTGAGTTTAGGAGGATCGCAGCCTACCTTTTCAAGGGCAACAACCGCTGGAAACAGAGTGTTGAGCTCTGCAAGAAGGACAAGCTGTACAAGGTGCATTTCACTAAAACAAATAATAACTCTTATTCTAAATCAACATTTCAATGCTGTGCAACTTCTTTTTTTTCATGTCTGTTCAGCTATTCTGAAGAAAGATCAATGATTGTTGAATCTCATATCCAAGTCGTCAAATAGATACGCTGGCCACCAACCCAAAGCATCGCCATTTGATGACTAGCGGAATGAGACTCAGCAATCAACTATCTTTCTCCAAAATTGCTTAAACTCCACCTTCAACGGGGCCCTCTAGTAACAATCTAACAGCACCATAAATTACTATTATTATTATTAATCTTACCACAATAACAAAAACAAAATTCAGGTCGCACACTATTGTAGTTGGTTAATTAATTGATTAATAATTAATTAGTTAATTACTCAAGTAATTACAAAATAAGATCTTGTTAGGTAACTGCATTTGCTTGGTGCTCTGTGCTCAATTTAATCCAATGAGTCACTTTCTTTAAAAGAAGGATGAAAAGATATTCAAAACAGTTGGTGGAAGAAAAAAAAATTAAAAGAAGAATTCAGTACAGCTCCACAGCACCTGCTCCACTTCTTCACAGCATGTAACTCACAACCATGAAACCAATGTAAGATGGCAGATGTGGTCACTTGTTCAAGTCACCTGATTAACCTGTAATTGCGCTACCCTCTCCGCAGGATGCCATGCAGTACGCGTCCGAGTCCAAAGACATCGAGCTGGCGGAGGAGCTCCTGGCTTGGTTCCTGAACGAAGACAAGAAGGAGTGTTTTGCAGCCTGCTTATTCACCTGCTACGACCTGCTGCGGCCCGACGTGGTGCTGGAGACCGCCTGGCGACACAACATCATGGACTTCTCCATGCCATACTTCATCCAGGTCATGAGGGAGTACCTCTCTAAGGTGGGTTGGCCAGAGGTAACTAGTGTGTGTGATGTATCAGGATAAGGTAGATGGCTTCATGAGAAGGTTGAGTCACGTTATAGATACCTTTTCCAAATTCAGAGTGATAGAAGGTTATTAGAAGGTAAATGGGCGAGACTACCTACATATTTACCTTTGTTTTCTGATGCTGTTAGGTGTTGGTACTTGTAAAATAGTATTTGTAAACCTGCACCTACCTGTGGAGACCCACCTGACCTGTTCAGATTGGTGTACCACAGAAAGAAACTAAATATTCAATTGAATCTAATACTTTTCCCCCTGATTGCTATCGCTAAAAACAGCAAATGGCAAACTGTGTCTGCAAATACTATTCGGCTGTAGGCAGTGTCCCCCCAGTATTAAACACAAAGCACCACAGTACTGGCTATTCTTTCCTCCATTCATGCTCATCTTCCTGTGCTTCTGTCAGTCGTGTGTCATCACTGGTGTTTTCCTTTTCGTTTGGCTTTCCATCCACTTGAGCTACTTTTCCATACAAATGTGTTCCAGAGGAGATTCATAACTGCTGTGTCGCTCGTCATGCCATTTATCTCTGTTACATGGCAAAAAAAAAAAAAAAGAACAGGCCCACCTGTTTCTTTCATAAGACAGCAGACCTGAGTGAAGCATTTGTAAAATATGTTGCATTTGTTTGCCAAACTTGAAATGCCAAGTTGGTGGATTTTACTACATCAAAATAATTCAGTTTGTCATAAAAGCTGTTAGCTGACTGCTTCTTGGTGCTTGTTGTGTCAAACTGCACCAGTTGTTTTCTTGAAACATTTGAATCAAGAAATCATTTGTAAGTCTTAGCATTCTATATTAAACACAGAGCATTGTATAGTTGATCTTGTTGTGTAAGTGTGTGAACTTACTTTAGGCCCTATTAGTCAACATCTGTGTTTTATATTTTACCCTGTCGTAAGCAACAAAGGTAAAATTCACAGTACCAGAGTAATCTCAAGTCTGCATTTGTATCAAAAGTGGCGTTATTACCCGCATCTCTCAGGATTTTTGTGTTTGTGACAAGTCGTCTGTTTGCTCTTCTCTTCTCTGTCAGTTTCTATTGTGGGAGACTTCCATTTGGTTTTTTTTTCCTCCTTAAGTTGCCTCTCTGAATTTCCTTTCCAGGTTGATGCGATAAAGGAAAAGGTGAAAGTCGAATCCATTTTCTAATCATTCTTTTTGACCCCTCTCCCCTGTCCTGTAGCCTGTAGTTTGGAGGAGTAAATTTAGCAGAAACTGCATGAACCCTCTCCCCCCATGTCACTTTGCTGCTTCTGATTGTAAACTCCACATCTCCACTAGACCACCTACCAACCCACGAGATTCCAGAGCGGGGCTCTTCACTCGCAACCCTCAGGGCTCTGCTAGGTTTGCTGGTGTCAGTGATGGCTCTGGATCAAAACAGTGACTGAAGAACTCTCCTGAATTAGATGGGCACAAAACTTTATGCAAGAGGAGGCATAAAAATGTCTCTTTCCAATGTGTTTTAGATTCTATTTCTCCTTGGCATTACGTCTGAATCAACATTAATAATTACTGATAAGATTCACCTAATGAAAAGGTCAACTGAGATCACTGTAAGATTTGTTTTCGTTTAAGAGGAAGCATTTTGCTGACGGCCCAGATTAAGTAACAATAAGCCCATACTGGGGAGAAGATAGTTGATTGTTGAGTCTCATTTCAGGCCATCAAGCTCTGACACTTTGGGTTGGTGGTTCGCCATCATACGAATTTGGGATTCGTATGATCGATTGTATTTGACAACCTGGTAATGAGACTCAACGCTCAACTGTCTTTCTCCAGATCACTTTAGTTGGTGATTTTACAAACAGCAACTGGCAGGTCCTGCATACTATGCCTTTAAGTTGATATGGCCAGCTAGAGCTTTTTTCACTGAAAATGACACCATGAGAGCAGAGTGAACCAAGCACCAAGTTGAAAGATGCTATAAGCCTCCTCAGAGCTGAGGGGAACTGCAGAGTCCAGTGATAAATCTCTGTGGGTCTATCAACAAGATCGTCCCCCTTTCTCTATCAAATGTGCCCCATCACAGCCCTTCTCCGAGCCATCCACTTCAGCCAGCATACCCATCAGCTCTCCTCGGGTGCAGTGAAGAGCGCCCCTCTGGATAACTACCTCACCTGCTGTGGTCAGGTCCTTTTCTCACAGACTTGTAGATCAATTCTAATGTTAAACTGTCTTTAACACCACTCAGCTGCAGTCTGCTGCGAGACGACATCCTATCTGAATGATTATTGATAATATCTTTATGTCGAGGGGTGAGGGCTTGTTTACGTCTGTATTTGGACAGCGGTGCACGAGCAAAGACTGCAGCTAAGTGTAAGACCTAATTCCATTAATAGAAAAGCCAGTGAGGCATTATTTTAATGAAGTGACCATTCTTTCAGAGACCTTTATATTATTTCTCTCCATGTCTGTCTGTACTACTGAATTTATTTCAACGCTATAGAAGAACACGGGTGATAAAACTCACAAACATTAGGTACATACATTTCAAGAGGAGGGTATTTTTCTGCAGCATGTCTCTGAGTATTCTCTGCTACTGTAAAGTGTGGTCTCTTCAAGCAACAAACAGCTTGAGTTCACAAGAGATGATCTGTAGTTCGGGTGTGTTCTCTGGGGGAAAAAACTACATGTAGAGCGACAAGCATGCATCTCCCCCCTCCCTCTGTAGCATCAGCAGCACTAAGGCCAGGCTAGGAGACATCGTTGTTGGCTGTGCCTGCTTCTGGAAACCTTGAACTGGCTGTACAAAACCATCCCCTCCACCCTCTTTCACACTCCCTCCACTATGCTCTCTGCTGCTCTGTCTTTCTTTCTCATGCACTCTTCAAGAAGAAAATGACTAAACTGCCGCTTCAGCATGTCTCTCAACCCTTCTCTTCTGAAACAAAACAAAAGCCTGTCTTTTCTTGAAACAGCCTGCTTAACCAGACTGACTGACTGTAGTGGTAAACCAGGCAGTATGTAGAGAACTGAACCCAAAACCACCATAAGAGGTCCTTAAATGATTTTTATCAGTATTTAAAATGTACACTGTCAGAGCTGAAGGTAATATCAGAAGCTTGTTGCTGGCTGCTTAATTCTTTGAATTATTAGCTCACTCTTTTGTCCTTTCCTCATCATTTTCTGCCTCTGAGCTGCTTAGCAAACACTGAAGCACCAAAGAAAACACCAGGCAGTTGTAGCAAGTTGATTCACAAGGACTGTTTTTTTTAAGCAGTTCGCAAACAGGCAATGACTTAATTGGGGCATGTGTGAAGGTCGGTGGCATGTCTCTCGAAATGTTCTGGATTGCAAACACACTTTTGATAGTTTCTACTACAGGTGAAACAAACAAAAATCATTGATAAGTCATTGATGAGTAACAGAAAAAATAAAATGGCCAACTACTTTGGTTATCAATTGATGAATATCTTTAGGTTTGGACCGCCTTTTGATGACATCACTTGTGGCTGTAGAAAATTGTGATCAGATATCAGTTTATATTTCTTCCTGTAACCCCAGCATTGACTACAAAAAGCTATAGAGGATCTTTATAAATGAGCATTTCTACACCTCTACCGTGACTATCCAAGACGAGAGCGACGTAAGGGTGTTTGTGGATGTTGCACACAAGTCTGCAGACAAAAGGCTGCACACACACACAATCTCATGAAGCATATTCCAGCCTCACATTTTACTCAGTAACTGTATTGTGTTACTTTGTTGTGTTAGGACCATGGTATCTGTACAGCTCAGTGTTTCAGAATCAAGTCTACACCTGTTTGGTTGATAGCTGCACCTTAAAAAATTTATTCGGATTGTTACTGACAGAAATGCGAGCGAAGGCTATTTAAGCTTTGTCTTGTTCAGCTTCACTGTCCACCAACATGTGAAGAAAGTATTGATATTCTGCTAAGAGATGGACAAACTAACTAATGGGTGAAAAAACTGTGAATCTGTTGATACTGGTGAGGGGTTGGTTCTCTACATACCCAACATTTCCAACACGTTAGAGTAGATGATTTGGGTGGCTGGATGGTGGGACCATTATTGCCCAGTAGCTGTGTGTCTTTGTCTCCCCTCCTAATCCCAATACTTTCCACGAAGAAGTGGACGTCTATCTAATAGGCTGTCGTAGCTGAGCTCCGTAGAGTAGCCAGTAGCTCTCTAGATGCAGTTACTCCCTTTGCCTTCTAGAGGGCCTCCAACACATTAGCAAGGTCTGCCTCCTGCAGCCTGTTTTTTTTTTTTTTTTTTTATTTAAATCTGGACTGTATTCATCTTCGCCTGTCAGGAATGGTCCCATCCGTCAGCCAGTGAAATAACCCAGAGGTCAGTTTTTTAAACCCGGTGTCTCAGCCCCTTGCTCTTCAAGAGCCCCATCGGCCGCAGCGTGACTGAAGTCTGACACGTCGCTGTTGTTGTGTTTTCCACAGGTGGACAAGCTCGAAGCCTCTGAGTCTCTGAGGAAACAGGAGGAGCAGGCTACCGAGTCTCAACCCATTGTTTACGGTAAAATGACCCCACAGATGATAATTGTGTGACCGTAATTTCCAACATTTTAACTTTAACTCTTCTAACCACTTATCCTGATGTTTGTGTTACAGGCACACCCCAGCTCATGCTCACAGCAGGGCCCAACGTGGCCGTGCCTCCTCAGCAGCCCTACGGCTACGGCTACACAGCAGCACCAGGCTACGCTCCGCCACCACAGCCCAGCTTTGGTTACGGCATGTGAACACCCAACAACCCCCGACCCCACCTCGACTTGACCCGACACCTTCCTTCCATCTGTCCTTCTCTCTTTGTGTTCCTCACCAGCTTCCCATGGTCTTCTACTCACAACAGGGGCCACAAGCAAGCAACAGCCCACTCTGGTTTTGAGTACTATTTTTTTATTATGTTGTCGTGTTCCAGGAGAAAACATTCAACCGCATTGAAGGACTTTTATTTGTATTGTTTGAAAAGAAATTGGACCACATGTTTGTTTGTTTTTCACATTCCATATTTATGACTACTTATTTAGAATTCTTTTTTGTGTTTATGTTAATGTCATGTTTTTTTTATTGGTTTATGGTATGTGCAGAAGTGGACTTGCTTAAAGCTCAGCAAAGAACCTTTGAAGTAGGTGGAGGAGCATTGGATTTTGCACTCGTGAAGAAATTAATGTAGAGAAGCTCTTACTTTTGATGTACTGAACATGTGAACAGCTTACATTGTCTCGTTTGTCTGTATAATGCATTTCATCATTGTATATTCTGAGGAAAAAAAGGTTACATATAATATTTGAACATATATTGCCATTTCAATGGCTATAGCTAGCAACACTAAGTGATGATAGTATATTCTGCACAGGCGTGTAGCTTTATGGAGTTTTAAATGCATACAGACGTATGTCACTGTATGAATGAGGGTGTGTTTGTGTGTGTGTGTATGCGAGTGTGACCTGATTGGTCTAAATAAGAATTTTAACCCCCCTCTCAGCCTGTACTGGGCTCTCCAATCCACCCTCCTAGATGTTAGCTCTCCCTCATCGGCTCCATGTATTTAGGTGACCTCTTGTGCCGTGTACAGTGCTTGTGTGAGACTGTATCTGTGTATGTGCAAGGACGGGACCACGGCTACCAGACCCCAGGGCCCTCAACCCCTTAACCGTACCGTGTGTGTGTGTATTTACTCTGAACCCTCCTCGTGCTGAGGTCCGTGTATGCCAGGTGTTGTGGTGTTTCCCCTCGGTCACCATTAACTTTTTTTTTTTTTTTTTTCTTGAGTGTACAGATGTGAACATGATGAAATGAAAACTTTTAGATGGAGACCCCACCCATCTTTCCTCCACCCCACTCTTCCAGTCCTGTTTCCTCCTTTGTTAATGCTTAGCGGCAAGAACAAGAAGAAGACAGGCTGGTGGAACCTTTGGTGTCCTCATGACAGCTCGATTAGATCCATAAACACTCCTGTAGGTCGTGTGTTTAGATGGTTATGATGAAGAAATTAGGTCTCAGTACATCCAGTTCTTTGTCAAGAATGGTCTGAAATCAGAGCCTGTATTTACCTTGATGTACTTAACTTCCTTACATGCTTTAAGCTGTGTGTGTAAAGTGTCACCCTAACCCTAACATAAGTTAAATTCCTTTCTGTTGTCATGCATATTAGTAATAAAGGGGATCTGTCATTGATAAGTGGAAGAATATGACTCAACTGAAAGGGAAATACTAGCCTAAATAAAACCTAAAAATTGGACCGAGTCTCCTGTCGAGTCAGTGTGTCTGAGAGGAAGTAGTCATGTCTCAAAAAGTCACTTTATTTTGTTGTTTTGTGTTTGCAACATGCTTCCACTCAAAGAGCCATTCTGGAATAGCATAAACTACTAAAACATGCACAAACAAGTGATCACAAGCTCATAAAACAATTAAATGTTCTGTAGAATCATATATATTACATTAATACTTGAAATGTGTTTCTCCTCTTTTAATTAGATTCTGTAAAATGGGATGGTTTCACACCATTTTGGATCCAGTTGTGTGTGAATCAGAGTACGTAGGCCCGGGCCTTCTTTTCCACTTCACTGCAGTATTTGTCAGAGAGCCCTGTAGCCCTGCACATTGACAAACACATGTCAGTCACTCACAATAGAGCTTGTGTAAAAAATGAGTCACGTCATTAACCCGGCCGTACTTACTTGAGCTCTCGCAGCTTCTTCTCTTTGATCTCATCGAGGCGCGCGCGTCTCTGCTGGGCTTCCTCAATCAACCGATCAGCCTCCTGGAAGATCTGTCTGCGCTTTGCTATAGCCGAGAGCTCACGTTCCTTCATCTGCTGCCGGATGACCTCTGCGCGACGTTGCGCTTTCTGATGCTGCTTCTCCTCCTCCTCCTTCTGTTTGATGATCGCTTCCTGTTGCACCCTGAGTGGAGGAAAGAAGGTGGGGGAGGGAAAACTAATATTAATAAAAATGGTAACTATGATAAACAAATGAATGCTATGTCCATTTTCTGCTCCACTGATTGACGATCCTGCTGTAGGTTTTTTCACTCAAAACAAGTCCCGAGCTATTTCCGTTGTAGGAAAATGCTGCAACCCTGTTTTGCTGTGAAGCTCCAGAAATGTTTTGTAGTTTATGAAACTTCACCTAACTTTTCCATGTGCATCGGGGTGAGTAGATAATGACTGAATTGTCATTTTTGAACGAACTTATCCTTTAAGTGGTATTCCACTTTTACTTTAATCCTTAGGGAATGGGATTTGACAGTGTAAGAATCAATTGAGAAAAAAATGAAATCAAGTTTCTTACTTCAGCACCCTCTCAAACTCTGCCTTTTCCCGGCCAGCCTCGATCGACAGCAAGTGTTCTTTGCAGTGAACCTGCTCCAAGCGAGCCTGCCGCAGCATCGCTTCCTCCTGCGCTTTCTTTTCAGCCAACTCTTTCTCTTTTCTCCTCCATTCTCTGTGCAGTCTTTCCTGGTCCCTGCGAGCACGGAGCTCATCCTTTCAAATGCACATACACACAAACACAACATTTGGACACATTGAATGCTTCAGTCCCAATGACTCTGTGTGGAAGGTGAGTGCCTTTAAGAATGTGATTAGAGTATTTTAATCTTTAACAGGGCTGAAATTCAGCATGTACCACCTTCATGGTGGTGGTCACCCGGTGGTTTTATTCCTGACCTGCTCTGACTTGTAGTCCTTTGCTTTTTCCTGCCGAGCCCTCAGCCTGGCAATCTCAAGCTCCTTCTCCTTCTTGATTCGTCTCTGCTCTGCTTCATATTCTGCTTCCCTCTCCTGCAGAGGTCATGAAACACTGAATGTTATTTAACTGAACTGTATGAGAGTGGGGATTAGTGATTGTCCGAGGACTGTTTGTGTCGATAATTTGCTTGTTTATTATCTGACCAGTTTGCTTTTGATGTATTCCATATCTCTCATGTCAGCCAGCTTCTCCTCCTCCTTCCTCTGCTCCTTGGCCCGCATGGTCTCAGCATTAATACGCATGACCACCTCCTGCAGACGCTGCTGCTCCTCCCTCTTCTTCTCCAGGGCCTGGAAGAAGACAACCAGTCAAAGAGGAAACGGACTCGAGTGTGGGTTGCATGACACTGTGAGCATGAATTCGACTCTGTCAATGTTCTTGTTTTTAGTGCTTGTGCATGTTGTCTCGGCACCTTGAGGTCCTCCAGGTTCATTTTCTCCTGATTATCTCGTGTCTGCTGCCTCTCGCACTCTTTTAGTTCATCCTCCAATATTTTTCCCTCCAGTCTATTCTGGATCTGGTCGTAAATTTGCTGCTTTCCTCTGTCATATAACACAGGCACAACACACAATGACTATGTTAAACTGGAAGCACAGGATCTTATAAGTGGTTCAAGTGCATTTAAAGCAAGCATTTTCCCTCCCTACACGAACATGCCATCAGGTTTGCAAAGTGTGAGAATATTCATCAAATTAAATCCATCCATAAAATATATTGTGTGTATTGTAGCGCTCTCGTCACCGGATCATCTGGTTTTTGCGCAGCTCATCAATCTCCTCCTCAGTCTTTAAGGCCTTGCGGCGTTCCACCTCCATCATGACATCCAGACGCTTCTCCTCCTCTAACATCTCCGACTGGATCTGTTTCTTCTCATGGATCTGAACATCACGTGTGGCTTGACACTGAGCACCCAGAATCATCTGTAGAGACCACACACACACACACACACACACATACACACGCAAGTACTGATGTATTAATGACATCCATTAGGAAATCAGCCAATGACTGACAGGTTCACTATCGTCCATATGTCCACTGCTCTTTCCTACACTGTTGAGCTGTTTGATCTCCTCTTCTTGCTCCATCCTTAACGCGTTTGCCCGCTCCATCAAGCGCTGCTCACGGTCCCGGGCCTCTATCTCCAGCTGAGTAAGAACCTTGTTCTCCTTATGTGACACGTCTGCATCAAAGATTCGACGCTTCGCTTCCTCTAGAGCTTTCTGGATGAGGCGTATATTGAAAAAAAAAAATATATAGAGTGAAAGGATTGTTATGTTATTGCAAATCTGCAAGACAATTTTGATCTGAGTTTTTCATGTTTCTTACCATTTCCTCTTCCCTCTTCCTCCGATAAGCCTCTTTCTCCTCCTTGGTGAGAACTCTGGACAGAGCGGTGATCCGCTCAAACTCAGGTGGAGGTAGAATGAGGGACTCTTTTGAGGAATCCTTGCACGGGATCCTGGTGTAATAACATGTCATTTGTTATGGGTTTCAGTACTGCATATTTTTTATTTGTATGATATACTATAGCTATGGATTATAGGGGTTTATTATAAAGTAAGTGTGTACATTTGCATAGCACCCGTTTCTCTTACTATCAGTTTGAAATTAAATTAGGCAACTCAAATTTTCCATTTATTAAAATGTGCAGTATCCCTTTCAGACACACAAACTATCTTTAGAGTTTATCAGTGATTGTTAGCGTACCTGAGATTGCGAATGAGGTCCTTTGTAATAATCTGAATAGTGTCTTGGTTCTTCCGGGACTCATTCTTGGCTTTGGAAGTTGAGTTTCCACGTTTATCTAACTGTGTTGACACCTGGACAGAGTTGGTACAAACTCAAAGCAAAGCAATACAAACCCACCCACAACTTGCAGTACATTACACTCTGTAACAGATGTTTAAAACTAGGTACACTTTACTACTATCACGCCATTAATGTGATGCTGTAAACCAAGGGATATCAATGACACATTTTTTCAACACTCTTGGCAGCAGTTGTATTGTCTACAACGGGCTACTATAGTGTATGTACCACATTTACTCACCGATTTTGGGCTCCCAAACAGGCTTTCGTCCACCTCAGAGACGGGGCCCAGTTTGCGGTACCGGCGGGTATGAGAGCGGCTCCTTGAAGTCCTGGAGCTGGATGCCTGACTCTATTATCATTTAAACATGTGTCTTTACTTATTCAGATTTAAATATTCGACTTGAAAACCTACATTCACAGATGCTTTCTCCTGACTCTCAGTGAGATGAGACTACTGAAATACTTTTGTCCACACACTGGCACAAGCATTGAGTATGTTTTAAACAAAAATGAATGGATAAATACTGTAAATACACTGACATTGAAATAAAGTTTTTTTTAATTTTCTTTTTTCGGATTTTTAAAATGTTTTTAAAAAGATGTTAAACATTATTTCATGTGAGCAGCTGATGATCTCTTCCCTTCTGCCTGGGCCCCAAAGTCAGAATACCTGTGCGTGGATCCTCTCCAGCCTGTGGGGTTTTACATTACCTCCCTGTGTCTGAATAAATAATCACTCTCTCTTAAAGACAAGGGTCTGGTGAGGCTAAATTGAAATGCTTTTGACAACTATACTTTAGGAGGCATTTTTATGAAACGTGTCAATGCTTCTTATATTAACGTTAAACTCACCATGGTCCTTGGTTAGCGGTGTCCACAGCGACGGAGAAGTAATTAAAGCAGCGGTAGCTCGTCTAAAAAAGGTCGTTCTCGGTTCCTGTTTGTTGTTAACAAGTTTCAAAGACTGATAATACGAGCTAGAGTTAAATGTTTCGTTATAAATGTAGTTAGCGACTCATAAAATTGACAAATGCGCATTAATCTGTTGAGCATTTGGAAACGTCTGTTGACGGTTGCCATGGGGACGCACGCGCGAGCTAAAACGAGGCGGGGCTAGTTGACGTAACGTCCCGTTCCTGCTGTTGTGGCTGTAGCTAGCATGACAACGTCAGAGTGTTGGGAACAGACTTTTAGCATTTTACATTTGGGTGGGGTTTTATGTGCAAAACGAAAAACAACAAGAACAAAAACCAAAATGGATAACGATAGTATCCGTAACTCTTATCTGTGTGATGTAATGTAAAAATGCTATATTAGCTTCGCGTAGCTGCATCAAGCTAACACCTTTATGTTTTGCAACAACACATTGAATTTCAAGAACTGCTTTGCTTGGCGCGAGTTGAACCTAAATTAGAGACTCGGCTGGAATTTGTAGCCTTTCGTTTATTTTTCTTTACTACGTTTTCATAATTATGTGTAAGAAATTGCTAAAGCAGGCGTTTTGTTCACTTCCTGGTTGGGCGGTGCCAGGAAATGAATCCACGTGATCTACGGAAGCTTCACACAGCCTCCTCCTCCTCTGCTTTCTGACATGAGTCGCCCTTCAACGAAAACATTATTTTTCGTAAAAGCCCAACGGGCAAACAGCTGTGAGGTGGACACATGACAGAAGAGTTGGACATACAGAGGTACCGCAGTGGTTTGCTTCCACTAAACACTCTGAAGCTTAATTTGACCTAACTTCTGTTTTAGCCTCACTTGAACTTAACTGAGATAAATGACTTTCATGCTTAGAATTATATTTCATGCATTATTCAGATCTCGGCCACAACCCATAATGACTGTGTAATCTATCTTCTGCAGCTTGGTACACATTCTGTTTCTGTCTGCTAGGTGTACTGCTGTTCACCACGGTTCACACACCCCCTCACTCGGAGAGGAGCCTCCCCCTGCTCTGCAGTGACTATTGGACTTTGCAGTAAACCATTAACCACATCAATCTGCGGACACCTCCAATAACATCCTCAGATGGACAAACAGCAACAGATGAAAAGAACAGCCAAGGTCATCGCTCAAGCAGAAGCCTTTACTTTATATATAGGTGCCTAAAGAAAACAACAGATCACGTACAGCGTCGATGTCACAAACTGATTGATGAAATCCCTTTCCCAGCCCTCTAGCCGGCGTGCAGCATGTGGTAACAACCCTGATTAAATCAGCTTCGGGGTAGAGAAGTTGACCATTAACCTTCTCTACTGATTGCAAACACCATCTCCACATGTAAGCAGCTGCTTCTGTACAGCGGATCCTGAAGCAAAGTTCACTGTCACAGGCAGCAGAAGTCTGTCAAACGGCAGGAGCTTGCTCCCTCCTCTGGATTTCTCCTCTATTCTTCAAGTTTTTGGCATTTTTATAGGACCAAATCTGCAGCCATGGCTACCGCGGGTTATGGATACTACAGAGGCACTATATTTCTGGCCATGTTTGTCGGCTACACACTGTACTACTTTAACAGAAAGACTTTCTCCTTTGTGATGCCCTCCCTAATGCAAGAAATTAAGCTGGATAAGGATGACCTGGGTATGAGACACTGACTTAACGCTTGATTGTCATGTTTTGCAAGTTCTACATATGAAGACACGTAAATCACAGTTAATCCTGTTATAGCACATTGGTAATATTTTTGATCAAAGTTATACTATATTTCACAGTTTCTTGGTAGACTGTAGATTATAGGTACGATTCTATCATGATGCATTAGATTTGCCCTCCTTTTGTTCAGGCATGATCACCAGCAGTCAGTCTTTGGCCTACGCTATCAGTAAGTTCATCAGTGGCGTGCTGTCGGACCAGATCAGCGCCCGCTGGCTCTTCTCCATTGGCCTGTGCATGGTGGGAGGCATCAACGTGGTCTTCTCCTGGTCCTCCACTGTGGCTGTCTTCTCTGCCCTCTGGTTTCTCAATGGTCTGGGCCAGGGCCTCGGCTGGCCTCCCTGCGGCAGGGTGCTGCGCAAGGTACCTGAGCCACAAGCCAGTATCAGACCAGTCTGCCATACACTGATGTCTGAGATGTTTATGCTTCTCTTTCTCTCCTGTGGCAGTATAATGAAGTATGAACTGGGTTTAGCTTTAAGTAGAAACACAAATAAGGAGTTGAAATATAAAGGTGCCAATGCGCACAAATAAAATTATACTACGTATTAAATACATACATAGCTCTGTCGTGTTAACTGCTCACATTTCCTAGGATTCAAAGAAGTTTTGTTAGCATGCAAATTACTATTGAAACCTATCTACTCAATAATTAAACTAGAATGGCACTCTATACTATTCACTGCTCCTTTATTACCTCAGCCAAGGACATCATGTTTTCACCTTTGTCCATTATTTAGTTGGTTGGTTGGTTTGTCAGCAGGATTACACAAAAACTACCAAACGGATTTCCACGAAACTTGGATGGAGGATGGGTCTTGGCCCAGAATAGACCCCATTAATGGGTTATAGGTGGTGAGTGATACGGGGCTATCAAGTTTGATATTGGATTAGGCTTGATTCAATTAAAGGGGACTCTACCATTCTAGTTGTATTTGTAATAATACAGTATTTGTGACCAAATATTTCTAAATGAGGCCAGAGGGGCATTCTACAGGCTGAGCATCTGCAAAATGTTTTATTCAGATTCAGAATCATTCATTAGTGTCCTCTATAGATGACATCTGTCTTCATAGTAGTTTTACTAACACATCAGATAATCTTCATCAGGACTGTGTGTGTGTGTGTGTGTGTGTGTGTGTGTGTGTGTGTGTGTGTGTGTGTGTGTGTGTGTGTGTGTGTGTGGTTTGATCAGATTAGCATAAGCACACAATCAAAAAAGTGTGTCAATCCAATTTAATTTAAATATTGCTTAATCCTGATTGGATTTGGCAGAAAAATTGGGTGTTCATGTTGGGCCTCACTGCTAAAAGCAAGACGCCAACTGAGACAATGATATCTTTGTCACATGTTTGATCACATGATGTTTGCAAAGCATGAATGCCTAAGAGATGAAACCAGTATGAGCGTTTGATTTGCTCATGATCGTGCAGTACAGCGACTGTCGAAGCGCTGTCACTCACTTATTACCTGCTGTCAGTTCCGAACACTGCACTGGGTCAATGATTTCATTCCTCCTGTATATCAGAGACAATATAATGACCATTCCTGTCAGCTCTGTCGTCATTTCATGTCATTATTTCTTCTTCTCTGCTGTCAGTGGTTCGAGCCCTCCCAGTTCGGGACGTGGTGGTCTATTCTCTCCTGCAGCATGAATCTGGCTGGCAGCTTGGGCCCCATTATTGCCACGGTGCTGGCCCAGACTTACAGTTGGAGGACGATATTGTCAGTATCAGGAGTGAGCTGCGTGGTGTTCTCCGCTGTCTGTCTGCTGCTCATCAAGAATGAGCCGAAGGACGTGGGACTGCCCAATATAGAGGCAGCAGCCAAGAAGAGCAAAGGAGGTGAGACTTTTAGAGTAATTCTTCAGTTTGATTAAACACTTTCTGTCCAGCACTTTGTGCTGAAAGTGACTGAATTTGTGTTTACACAGGTGATACACAGTTAAGTGCTTTATACAGATGTGTACTGTATTGTGTGTGTTTTCATCGTGTGTTAGGACTAAAGGTCAGTGGACTCTGTACCCAGTGTGCCCCTATATGAAGTATGTGTGAGCCATGTCTAGCTCACACACAGGCAAAGAAAGAAAGTAGTTTGTACGAGACGTTTGAGAACACCTGATTGGTAAATAATACTGTTCTCTGTTCAGGATCCTCCAGCAATGAGAGCACCCTGTCCGAGTTCCTGCTGTCACCATACCTGTGGCTGCTGTCCGTGTCCTACCTGGTGGTGTTCGGTGTGAAGACGGCCTGCACCGACTGGGGCCAGCTGTTCCTCATTCAGGACAAGGGCCACTCTACGCTTGTTGGTATGGAAGAAGAGATGCCTCCACTTCCTGTTGAGAAACTTTTTTTTTTTGTTATTCCTGGTGAATCAACATATTCTCCTTCATAGGTAGCTCATACATGAGTGCCCTGGAAGTTGGAGGCTTGTTGGGTAGTCTCGCAGCAGGTTTCCTCTCGGACAAGGCTGTGGCCAAAGTGAGTCTGCATAAAGCATACTGTATATCTCTCTGACTTAAAATACTTTTTATTCATACAATATGGTAAGATCACCTCACCTGAGCCTACATCTGTTTATTTTGGACATTCAGTTGCTCTTGTTTTTGCAGTAAAAGGACTGGTGCACATATCTAGGTATATTCTTTCAGCAAATTTGCTGAAATTGTTTTGAGGAAAAGATCACGATTTGGCTTACAATACCTGGTTCTGTTGCCATGTAGACAACCGGAAAATGTCCCAATGTCCCATTAAAATAATCTGGTGGTTTCATGCTTTACAAATCTTTTAACGCCATCTCAAACAGTGGTCTCTGGCTTGGCAGCTGTCAGTTGTCATGCCACTGCTCCACCTCCCAACGTGAGAGTCAGCTCATGTAATGATGTGAGGGTGAAGTGACATGCATTGTACAATTGTCGGTGGTATTGCCGAAAACCAGCTTTTCTTTATACATGTTCTTATTTTGTACAGCAAGGCATGAGAGTCTATGGCAATCCTCGCCATTTTGTCCTGATCTGCATGATGGCTGGAATGTTTGCGTCCATGTACCTGTTCAGAGTCACTGTCACTCCCGACAGCTCACAGGTATCTGCTCTGACAACGACATCCCAGTGGACAAAAATAAATGATGATTCTTTAATGCAGCGCACCAGGTGTCACACTCCTCATGGATGTTTGTCTCATTTGTACATTCAGGTGTGGATACTCAGCTTGGGTGCCGCTTTTGGCTTCTCCTCTTATGGACCAATAGCATTGTTTGGAGTTATAGCCAATGAGAGCGCCCCATCCAACTACTGCGGGACGTCACATGCCATTGTTGCCCTGATGGCCAATAGTGAGTTGATTGGTTTTCATTTCAGAGACACCACATTCTGCATCAACTACATCCCAATTTTAAAAAAAAAGTTAAGTTGCTGTGTAAATAAAAACAGAATGCAGTGATTTATTAATCCTTTTTGATCAATACACAGCTGATAAACTTATGAACTTGATGCCTGCAACATACAGAGCATAACCAAAGCTTTTTTTTTCACCCTGGGTTGTATACATATCGATCCCATTCAAGCTGACTCTAACTAGTGAATGTCTTTATACTAATTAATAATACCATTTCACATACAATTTCATCCTGTTTCACTTTGTTTATATTTGGCGGACCCTGCCACCTTTCTAGCTTCAAACAGTGTTTAGTTAAGGAAAAAATTGAAAATCACTTCGTATTGTTACCTCATTAAATTGGTTGATAAAATTTTGAGTTTGAATATCTTCTCCAAAACTACATAGTGCACCTTTAACTACTTTTTATATTCTCTTATCCTTGAACTTAATCCATTTACATTCTCCCCAGTTGGTGGCTTCCTGTCTGGACTACCCTTCAGCACCATTGCCAAGCACCACGGCTGGGAGACGGCCTTCTGGGTAGCAGAGGTCACCTGTGGCGTCACCACTATTGGGTTCATCCTGCTGCGCAACATCCGAACAAAGATGGGTCACGTGTCCAAGAAGGCAGACTAAAACGTTACACCTCATCAAAGCTAGATACTTTGAGCCATCATTGTGTTTTCATATTTTTCATACTTGATTTTTTTTTTTTTATATACTGCAATTTTTTCTCCGTCAGTCTTAGTGGACATACACATACATGGAAGCTCTGAACAGTGCAGTACTTACTCTTTAATAACCTGTTTGGAAAGGTGCAAGGTCCCTTTCTACATACGTTATGTACAGTCTGTAAACATTACACCCATTGCTCAATAAGGGAATGTAAATGACTGCATTTTGTGTGAGAAATGTGCCAACAACAGAACGAGAGAAAGGTTTTCTCTTCAAAAGCCACTGAAGTATTTCAATGATGAGAGAAGAAAATTAAAACCTGGCTGGAAGACTGATATATTGAACAATATATGTTTCAAAAATAACAACTTTGTAATATTGAATCATGAATAGAATTACAATTAACCCTGACACAACGCTCTTTTTTGAAAGTGTGTGGTTTCCCTTATGAGAGCTGTCAAAGGCTTAAATAAATGATACTTTGTTGTTAATGTTTTTCACTTTCATTGTTTATGATCAGCACCCAGTGGATTACAGTTAGGTCACTCATTTATTCAATAGAAATGCAGCCAAAAACAAACATGAAAAGTTTACACACCGTATGTAATTTAATCTTCAAGTATTTACAAAACATGACGTATTTACAATGTGTTAATTGCCGGTTTGATACCAGCTGGGCAAAAGAAACCAACTGAAGTTGAACCACAGTCATATAAAGTCAGTGAACCTGTTGTGAAAGATATTACAGTATGTTCCATCTCGTCCTCTCTGGCTCAAGATCCAGCTCCAAAGTTTCCAGCTTTCTCTGCGATCTCCAGAGCACCCTTCAGATTCTGGTCAAAGAGTTCACACCTGAAAATCAGAAGAATCAGGACACAAGCGATTGGATGTGTGTCTGTTAGACATTAGGCACTTTATATATAATATCAAATGTAACAAGTAGCAAATACTCATTTTATGACACATAAAAACAAAAGTAGAAAGTAGAAGGCAACATCATCTTGATTCTCTCTATTACCTGATTGGCATTTCCAGAGAGTAGAACGGGTTTTTGAGGGCAAAATCTGAATAGATCTCATAAATCTTCCTTAGTAGAGCATCGATACCAGATTGACGAGGGTCCGCCAGTACGATGAACTTAATTCCTGAAAGAACAGAGATGGAACAACAATTGAGAAAGGCGTCAGTTTAAAATTGCTATTGTCAAAACTACAATAAGTAAATGATGTATGCATAGGGGGCATTTTATAAGGATGTTACTGAATGGAAATGAATATTACAATCTGCATTTTTTTGACAATGATTTCTGACTGACAACAAAATTATCGCTTCTGTCTTTGTTTCATCTACAAACGCACTCACTCACACCACTGACCTGTCAGAGTCTGGAAGCAGTGGAGCTTAAAGACGTCCGTTTCTAGCATCTCAATCCCTGAACTGCCAACTTCAGGGGACAGCTGTGAACCTATAGCAAACAACCTGGGGAAAAACACAAAGACAGGAAGTTTAATGCTTGAGATAGGGATCCACTGATACTGCACAAGCCTTAAAAGGATGTTGGTGTATGAATGCCTCCACTTACAGATATGAACTGCGGTATACTATTGTATGAAAATTGACCGTTATCATACCGTGTACATTTACTTATCTGTGGTATTGAATTCTACCATATTAATGATATTAAGAAAAGAATAATCAAAGTTTATATCAAGTTTCACATCTGTCAGGATGGAATATTTTGTGAAATCATAGTAAACTTTGTTTAAACCTTTTGTTTTCATTCCTGTAACGGCAATTGTAACTGGTAATAATAATAACTGAGTAATACGATATAATGATATAATCTCAGACGGTTTAATAACCACGAAGATCTCAGATACATTCCTACTAAGTGAAGGATTTATCTAAATTGGTTCTGAATCATGTATCAGAATTGGTATCGGTAGAAAATGATGGATCGATGTGTGCATTCTGCTCTCTGGTATCACTCTCAAACAGAATATTACTATTGACAGCCATAAATAGATTCTTCATTTATTTAGCTCACCTCCACTGCAAGTTAAAGTTATCCCTCAGTACTGTATTCAGCTCAGTGACAGGTCACCAGAGCCCAACCCCAGTGCCCAGCTGTGACACATGATGCGACTTACGAGTGGAACATAGATGCCAGCATCAGCTTCTCATTGGAGCTCAGACGAGCCCTTCCAAAGCGAATCGACACCGGATAATTTGCAGGATCCTTCAAGTATTCAAGGATGTCCTTTCCTTCTGCTGTGCTCTTGCCCATCACATCAACTCCATTGATGGACAGCACTGCATGGCCCACTAGAGAATGACAACAATTGGTGCATTTAGGCCACTTTAAATGCAAAATTGTCATGCATACACATCACAGACTGCACAGTATGGACATTTTGGCAAGTCCATGTGAGACTATTCAATTAAGTGCAATCTAATTAAGCGCTTTCCATAGATCATAGGTCAATTTATAAGCCCATTTACTTCCCCTAATGTGTTTAGCTAGGTCTTGATGTTCCCAGCTAGCCAGGTTAGCTCAAAGTAAGCTAACAATATGCTGTAAAACGTTACCTCTGATTCCGTCCCGCTGTCCAAACGACACGACGACCTTTTCGTCGTGATGCTTCAGCACTAAATCTAAAGGATAGCTAAATGTTTTCTCGGCCTCCGCCCTCGGGACATAGTTGTCATATTGGTAAATTAAACCTCCAGCCTTGTTCACCACATACACACTGAAGATCACCATCTTTGCGAAGACTGCCCAGCTGACAAACGCGTCATGTGACCTGACCGTGTCAAAAGACAGGAAAAGTCGAAATGAGCTTCTAATTTGCTAGTTTATATTTTTATTATTATTCCTATCTTCGTATTAATATCAAAACTACTGATAGCACTGTTGTGCCGCAATTTGTTGAGTCAACACTTATAAAAATCTATGAAAGCGATAAACACGGGGAAAAACTCAATTTCCCATAAGTCCTTGTTCCATTTCCGCATATACAGGTTGTCTAAGGGGCTCTAGCACGGGTGGACTTCCTTTCGCTCCGACATCTTGACGAGGAAACATGGTGAGGACAGTTATTAGAGGTTTTGTCGAAACAAACTGAAAATGCACTGTGTTTGTGTAACTCATCTGGAGTTCTAATTTCTCGGATTATTTTGCGACAAAAATGTGCTTTCATACGCCGTGATAAGAGCGCGTGAATGAAGCAAACTGTGTTAGATTTTACTCATTTAGCAGCTGGCTAGTTAGCTAGCTCGTTGCTAATTCCACCATGCTTTCATGCTACACTGAGGTTACAGGGAAGCAGCCGAACAAAGTTGTCACTCACAAGTCCGCATACATCATTACTTCATTCATAAATGTACACTTGACGCTAACTTTGGAAACTGACTTAATATCCCCTCATTGTAACAATGAGAATAACCCGCAATGTTAATTGTGGGGCTAGAAAAACTAGCGACGTAGACAAGGCCAGCCCATGCCGGTCAGCCGAGTTAACCTCGGTACAGTTTATCGCCGGGTGTTTGACTATTATTGACTTTAATGCAGATTAAAGCATCCTCAAACTTGAATGTACCGACATTACAGTCTGTTAGGTCCCACATGTAACCACAGTGAGTGTGGGATGGCGTGACAGATTATAACCTGCTCTTCTATGTTGTCAGCCTCCCAAGCAAGACAAGAAGAAGGACACTGGGAAGTCCAAAAAGGACAAGGACCCAGTCAACAAGTCTGGAGGCAAAGCCAAGAAGAAGGTACACAGTGCATGATATTCATCCACATTTGGCCCTTCACATGTGATGGTTGTTGCTGAATAGGTATGAACGAGGTCCACTGTAGAGCTTTCCTAATCACAAACGATATATCTCTTTGACTCTGAGCAGAAGTGGTCCAAGGGAAAAGTGAGGGATAAGCTCAACAACCTGGTGCTCTTCGACAAGGCTACCTACGACAAGCTGTACAAAGAAGTTCCCAACTACAAGCTCATCACACCCGCTGTTGTGTCGGAGAGGCTGAAGATCCGTGGCTCTCTGGCCAGGAATGCCCTCCAGGAACTGCTCGCCAAAGGTGAATTTTTCTGCCCATAGGCACCAAAACGGTGCCCAAGGGATCAGATAAAATCATGCATCTAAATAAAATAAATTTGGATGTAACACATTAGTAGATGTAAGAAGATGCTCTTGATGGCAGAGTGGTTTGCACTCTACCCATTTTCTAGTTATCAAAACACACTTGATACAATAACTCTAAGCTCCTTACCTGACTTTTGATAAATATGTAGATTTGTGCAAAGTTCAATGAAATTTGTAGTTGTTTTTTAAAGATATACTCTGGTAATGCTCAAGGTTGTGTCTGGGGATCAATAAGAGGATTTGCTTGTTTATTGGCCCAGCAAATGTTGCTTATAGTGGAATTTTAGCTAAAGGAGATGCAGACAAATTAGATGTTTCCAATAAATGTTTAATTGTCTTGAAAAGATTGATCCAGGGTAAAGTCAATCTAAAAGTCACAAGTTAGAGCTGGCTGAATTGTTCCCATCTGCCTGAATACATGTCTTTTGCATTCGGGGCAGATGAGGAGATTTTTCTCACTCTGCCTCCACATAGTTGCCACAATAACATGTTTTGATATCTTTATTTTGTTGCAACATTAATCCCAATCCCCACATTATCAGCACTTTTTGTCGACCTTTCTAAATGATTACACACTCTGTATTGATGCCAATGTAGCAGTTCCATCGGTTGTTACAAAATGACACTAATTTGCATGGTTAACACAGAGCAATGACTATAAGTAATCATAGCTGCGGCATTGTTTAGTGTCCTTTTCTTTGTCATTTAGACTCGTCTTAATTTTCCAAGTACACATTGATCAATGAAAGCAAGTGGGACAACAGTGAACGCTATATCAAAACAAACTATAAGTGTCTATCCTAACGGGAAACCTGTTTCAGTGTCTATATGAAACCTGCCACAGTTGTGATGTAATAGTGCCAAAATTAATTCGTGGTTTAGCTGCTGGAGTACTTTTTGCCATCAAGGTTGGCAAATTAAGCGATGAGATTCAATGCCGACATTAACTGTAGAGCTGAAACGTACATTGCCGTACACGTTTACCTTTTCGTCTACAAGTATCCAAATGTCACAGAAGAATGATCTGTTCCAGGGAAACTAAAAAATTTAGACTCTTTCAAAGTGACAGTTCAAATGATCTGTGCACATATCCACTGGTAAAGTGAACTGAAACATAAATTAGTGAGCCTATCTATTTCAGTGTGATTGAAAATGTGAACATGGTCCCGTTTTGTCTTCCAGGCATGATCAAACTGGTGTCCAAACACAGAGCACAGCTCATCTACACACGCAACACCAAGGGTGGAGACGAGGAGGCAGCTGCAGAGAAGGCATAAACAGGTACAGTAAAACTACTGTGTTTATCCTCTGTTACAAGTGTTTTTTTTGTTTTGTTTTTAGCTGCATCTACTGACCTGCATTCTTTTGTCTTGCAGGTTCTCCTGTTTACTTCCTTTTTGATGAGCTGTTTGTAATGAAAGGTGAATAAAAACTGAAAAGACAAAATCTCTGCTGTGTATTTACTGGACAATTAAGTTGGGTTGTTCTTATTAGCATGTATGGGGTTTATTTCCTCATCAGTTTATTTGTAATGACATCAAAATAACAAAACTCTGGACCTATACTGCAATAAACTGTAAAAATGAGACAATAGGCCTAAAGGCCTTTCAGATGCATTGACAGCAGCACCTCTGTGTTCTGAAACTGATGATTCCAGCGGCTGGTGCCGCACCAGACCAGCTTCTCACTGTGTCGAGCAAAGGGGTGCGAATCGGCCAGCGAACAGGTGTGACTGCATTGAACCTGGGGGCGAGTAGTGCAAATTGCATTGTCTGAAAGGAATATTAAAAATAAGGAAGGCACTAAAAAAGCATGCGGCACAATATTTTGTTGTTCCACTGTCTTCTGAGTCAGACAGTTTTTCTGGGTACGGTTTTGCTCATACCGCCCAGAATTACATGGATTTCTTGAGGTTACCCTTGTTTTTCTCCCACCTGAAAATCTATGTTCTATATAAGTGGACAAAATCAATATTTCCACTTTGAAGTGGTGTAGCTGGTCCCCTGTCTGGTGATGCATTGTCTGCCTAATGTTCTTTAAAGTTTGGGTGTTAACGGCAGAGAATAAATGTCCCAATAGGCACGCTTTCATCTCTGTACAAAAATGTTTTAGACATTCTGATACTGAAAATGAAGTTGCAAAACATGCCATAAAACCAGGGGAAGGGGTGCTAACACAAAGCAGGTGCTCCAGATGTGCGTGCAAGAAAACACTGTCCAAAAGGAATGCTTTCTTCTAAAAGTAAAGTAATTTAGCCACAATATATAGTTTTTGTATTTCAAAGCAGTGTGCCCGGACTTATCCTCTTTATATTGTGCGGGAGAGTCCATCCCCTTTCTCATGGACACTGAAAATTAACTGCACTAGTAGGATTTTAGGTATTTTCATCATGGGCTTAATCTACCATTGTGTGGGCTCCAACATAAAGGAGACAAATTGAAAGCTTTCCAGGCATTTTCATTTCAAAACAGCACATGTGAGGCCTGTGCTGCTGGGTAAATTCACACCTCATTTAGTTCATACGTTTTGTCAATTATCAGCATGCTTGGTGATGAAAGTCCTCGATTTTGCACCTACGCGACGTACCTAGTGTTGTCATCCAGTAAATTCAAAGGGACATCCTGACTCAACCGACAGTTTTCAGTCTAAGATGGATCATTTGTAACATGGTGCAAGAGAGTAATCATTCACATCTTCCATGTGTCTGTTGGTAGCTGCAGGCAGCGAAAGGTTATAAGATATTGATAAGAAATAGCATGAAATGAAGCCGTCTCCGCTGTCAGATGTTTGCTCAGGGCATGACAGAGGCAGGAGTCTTGTGATGGATGCTGTCAGATGTCCCTTTGTCACTGCACAGTGCTACCTCGAGCAGCAACAGCAAAAACAAACTGCAGGATGCCCACCGCTGACAGATGCACCACCCGTCAGCTCCTCCAGCATCTGCCTGTGAGAACACAAAGACATTTAGTGCCTGTTTTTCAATAGAGGTGACTTCTTACTGATATAACTCAGAGGTGGCTTTTTAACAAACTCGTACATTGAAATATCTGTGCTGAAGTGTCTGACAAGAATGAACCCGTTTGTTCATTTTATAAGGTATAAATGAAATGTGTGTGTATTATCTATAGTGTGCTGGTTACTTGTAGATACATGTGCAGTGCTCATGTCGAAGCTAATGTGTATGTAAGATTTCTGCAGAAACATGTAATGGAACAGACAGAAAATAGTGCTCTTTATCTCTTCAACCCACCTTAACATGGAAATCACGTTCCTATAAATTGGGGTTGTGCAATTAATGTTTGTAATGTTAAACCTTTCTAAATATAATGAAATAACAGCCATCAGTCATTTTCCTGCCGGCTCTGTCAATTCCTACATTCATTTGTTTATAAGCGCCTCACATTATTAAAGGCACTTCATATACCACACTGGTGATCTAAGCTCTCATGGCTGATTAGTCCTCTGCACAGGTTGAAGGTAGGTGAACCTGTCTTGGGAGTTTTGTGAGGTCACCAGACACTATATTAAAGGTGTAATATGTAAGAAGTGACTACCTGTTGAATTCATACTATCTCTCTACAAACAGGGGGCAGCATATCACCTGCTAACTGTAGCTGGTGTTAGCTCAGTTAGCCGTGCAGAAGGCAGTCCGGACCAGGAGTTCAAAGAACCTGGGGACTTGGTGTTTACACCATTAGCACAGGAGCTTTAGAGCAGGATAGGTCGGGAGCTAGCAGATTAGCATGCTTAGTTTGTTATATATATCTTTGCAACGCAATACATAGGCGACATAACACGTGTTGATTCTGTTGATAATTTTGGTTCATTTTTTGGATGTTTTCAACTAAAATTCTTACATATTGCACCTTTAAGGTACAGCTACATTAGCCTTGAACAAGGGTCATACATAAATATGAGCACAGCGATCACAAGCTGTAGACAATGAATGAAATCAATGCTGCAGTTTATTTCATACAGTGAGTCAAGTGTGACGTGACTGTACCTTTAAGGTGTAATTTGTTAGATAGAGTCAGGAAGATGTTAATCCAACAAAACACTCAAAGAAGGGGAGGTGGTTCAAAAACAGCTGAAGATTAATGATGGCTGAATTCCATTTAGCTGCATCGGTATGAAGCTCCAGGTGTTGTGCATGCTGGCTCACTGTCACACTGGTATGACTTACTGGCACACTTGAATACAACAGTCACCGTTATTGTTATGAGTAACACCTGTGCTTTTCGTGCTAGATCTTTTCTCAGCAGGCATGTTTTGGGATATCATAGCAGGAAAAAGCACATGTGTGACTGATCACATTAATAACAACTGCGTTCCTTTCAGGTGAGTTTCTTTCAGGGTCATGCGATTGTGCGTGCCCGCTTCACTGTCATGGCTTACTGTGACACTTACAGGAACTGAAGACTTGGATTACGCCAGATGAACTGTATGGAGCCATTTTAGGTTTTTGTTTCAGTTGTTTTCTATGTGTCTGAGTTAGTTATTTATAGGTCCATGGTCTGAGCCGGTGGTAGCCGTAACTGGAGGCATTATGTTTGCGGGTTGTCCGTCTATCTGTCCGTCCTATTGTTGTGAACACTGTATCCCAAGAATGCCTCGAGGAAATTTCTTTAAATACTGTACAAATGTCCACTTGGTGTCAAGGATGAACTGATTAGATTTGAGCGGTCAAAGGTCAAAGGTCACTGTGACCACACAAAACACAACAACGTAACTCATTTGATAATTTCAACAGCATTTTACACACATGTCTAAAAGTATAAAAAGATGAAGTATTGGCATTTCATATCCAAGGTCAAAGTTCAACTTCACTGTGACATCGTAACTGTTTTGGCCATTATTCAGCAAAGTAGCTCAGAAAGTCTCCATCTACTTCAGTTGTTTAGGAGAATGCTGCATCGCTGTTTTGCTGTGAAGCTCCAGAAATGTGCTGTGGACTATGAAACTTCACCTGACTTTCCACTGTCATGAGGGTGATAATGACAGGATTTTTGTTTCTGGGTGAACTTATCCTTTAACTGTCCTGTTAAGATCATGTAAAAACACAATAAGTGATTTCTGCCAGTAGGTGTTTTTGGGGTGAACTTTTCCAGCATGAATCATTCATATTTTAAGGATGACCTTGACTTTGACTTGACTTACTGATATTTGTTTACCTAAAGTATAAAGTTCTGAGAATAAGCTGCATTTTGTGATTGAAATAATGCAAAGCCATGACTCAAGACAATTTCCATTTCAACAATCACACAGTGTGTTTGCTGCCTGCTTTGCTCCTCTGCCACTCTGACTGACTAACTGCCCTGCTCGAGGTCCGCCCCAGCCTGCTGACTGTCACCCGGCCCGGCTATCTGAAAGACCAGCTTAACTTTTATGTTGAGAGCCATGACTGAAGTCTCAAATTAGACTGGACTGCATCGGCGCCTTGGGCTGGGCAAGTGAAAGTGACTCACTGGTATGCATGACAAACTGCCTCTGGTCATTATGGATGGTTTCTGTGTGTGTGTGTGTGTGTGTGTGTGTGTGTGTGTGAGAGAGAGAGAGAGATTGAACCTCTTCACTGATGGTTAATTCTCCTCCCCCCTCCTCCTCCTCCTCCTCTCTCTGTTTCTGTCTCTCTCTCTCTCCCTCTCAGATACACACTGGTGATATTCAAATCTCTGCAGGAAGGGATAAAAAGGCAGAGGGAGTGTGAGCGCCGTCTCGTGGTGATTAGTCAGGGCTGGATTTATGGCACGCAGCTGTTGAGTGGCTGACAGACGTGTGAGGAGCTCAAGCGCTGCTGCTTTCTCAAGCTGCTCGTACCAGCTCGAGCTCTGCTTTACTGTATCGTAGGAAGGAGGATCGTGTCTGCTGTGCCTCAACACACAACGGTGAGTGCTCTGCCTTTTTCTTCCACAAACACTTGTGTCTTGTTGTTGTTGTTTTTTTTCTCAGAACTTCCTCTCAAGATAATGTTTAAGTGTTTTATAATAGTAACCTTTGACCTACTGTATACTTTCCTCACATTTTTCTCTTGTCTTGGTGACTCGTGTTGTGCTGTGATCACTTTGTAGTCCTCGCAGAAGTAGTTTGGGATTTGGAGGAAAGTGTTTTCTGGCTGCCAGCTGTCAGCAGTTTTTACCATACATGGCCATCAGCAATATTGGCATACACAAATAACTTTGTGAAAGAGCACCTCATGATGTTTTTATGTGTGTTATGAGCAGAATTCCAGTTTCTTACTCTTTCTCATTGGTTAAACCTACCTAGTGTGTGTGCATAATGTGCCTTTGTATGTGTGTGTGTGTGTGTGTGTGTGTGTGTGTGTGTGTCCTGTGCTGCTTTCTTAAATTTAGTTCACAATGCCGTGTCCTATTTTTAGAAGTTAAGGCATCACAGCAGACTGGAGCCACTCACTACGCAGACAGACACAAACTACAGCCCTGTGCTCCGCTTTCGCTCGCTCCTCGCTCCACACGCCGAGCTCCTCTGAGTCTTCCTCTCCTCTCCAGCCAAACAATCTGAGCTTTCCTAACTCGCTGAAACTTTTGGCATTCGGTCAGGTCAAGCCCCCGCTCACAGGGAAGCCTGGATTCTCAATTACAGCCGGACCCTGTGGATTTTTAGGCGCGCCTGTCCGCCCCTGGCCCTCGCTCATCTCATCCAGAGGTCGGACACAGAGAGACAGAGCCAGGCAGGGAGCATCACTTGTTTAAGGTTAATTGAGAGGGTGCCCTAGGATAAATAGCCCTGCTAACTCTGCTGAACCAAATGCTTTTCATCTGTGGGAGCAGGGGACTGTGTCAGTGTCGACAGCGCCGTCTCCCCTGCCGAATGGGATCTATATTTGTCAAGTTTTAAAGTTACAGATTGAGAGTCTCATTTAAAGCAAATCAGTTTTCTGTCACAAGGAAGCTTAAAGCTGCCTTCTCTCTGTAAGTCTGCAAGGTCAGACTGTAAGTCCCATAAAGTGAGCATTCCCGGCACTTGAGCGGCGAGACTGTTCAGGGAGTGTTTATTTGGGTTGCCATGGAAGGATCAGTCTGTGGCTGAGGGGCTGGTGGTAACACTGAAACTGGAGCTGGAAGACGCCTTTAAACATCCAGCCTCAAAGCTGCTTCCTCCTCGAGTACGGAGCCCGCCTAATGCCCTCATTTAACCAAATTAGACTGGGTTAGATCAAATTCATTTGCATGATAATGAACAAATCCAGAGCTCCTTCATCCTCACCGCTCGTTTGCCCCAAGTGCAGAGTGGGCTGATCAACATGGTAACACGCAAATGATCTGTGGCTGTTAATAGGTATAGTGTGGGGATATTGGAATAGCTCAATTTAGCAGACACTGATTAATCTGAGTCTTTTTCTTGAGCCTCAATGAGAACTGAAAAAACACCCAAAAATAAAACCCAGAGGAATCCATAATGACATGTTGTGCAGCACACCTTCACTTGAAGTTGCTCTGCGTTGCTGATATTCAATTTATCATTATGACTCACGAGTATGATTAATAAATATAAATGAGGCGAGATACGGGCAAAAAAAAAAGAGCATTTCACATAAGTTCCTCCTTATCAACCTTCGCTCTCCTCTCCCCTTGGGAAAAGCACAAAGTCATTTTTTCCTCCTTTTCCAGGCAGCATTCATTTGTTTGGTTGTGAAATAAGGGCTATTCATCACAGCTGGCCTCGCGGGCCATGTGACAGGTCCTGCGGAGAGGCGGATTTGGTCATAGAAATACTCTCAGCCTTTTATGCCAACACGTCTCCTCCCTGTGTTTACTACAAACAGCAAGAGACCAGCCATGGAGACTATAGGCCTTTATTATCGCCTCTCTGAACCGTCTCCTCCTGGACCTCAGAGAGCAGAGGCAGCGAGCCTGCGTGCTTTTATTCATCGGCCCTCGCTGTGAGGGCAGAATGATATTTACTTCATTATTTACAGGAACTTATTTGAGTTCAGTCATATAGTTTGTCATTGTGTGCAGGGTCCGTCGGCAATTTTCTGCTTGTATCATCACATGGGAGTCACACGGCTGAACATCTGTTAATGGAAGAAGAATTGGTTTTTATTTCTGAAAAGTAGCTCCTTGAACATGATGGATAACGCCTTTACTGTGGCAGTAACACTCAACATCTGTTCCCGTATGTAAATCAGCTCGACTACTGGAGTCTGAACCCTGTCAGCTTTAGAAAAGACTGCTGGGACAACCCAGATTTGTCTTTGTTGGGATAACTTTTCCCATAAAGTTGAGAAGTAGCGGTTCTCCACTATTGATGGAGATTTGGAGCTTGGAGAAAGCTGCGGTCTGTCTCTGTTTCTGCCTGTTTTGGGTGTTTTATTGACTCATAATAATATACAACCGACAGCATTTTCTTCAGGCCTCGTCCTCCTCAGTGAAAAAAGCTTCCTCTGCAGCCTGCGTGTGGTTATTAATTCAGATTATTCAATAGAGAGTGACACGACTCCTCTATCTGCAGCCCCGTGAGGCTGTGCGGTCCTTGTCTCCACTGTGTGCTCGAACGCACACTTCCCCGTGTCGCTGTGAAATCTGTCCCTGAGGTGTTCCCCGTTGTCACTGTGTCAGATGGTCCAAATGTGCTGACTGGGGGGGTTCGCTGGCAGGTTCTACAGTCCAGCAGTTGGAGCTCCGTCTGCCCTCATGTGAACTGAATACAGAAAATGACTGTGGTTTGAAATGTGCTGACATTCATCTCCTCGGATGCTCATTGATAGCCTGCTGCTGTGTGCACTGAAGGACCGCCTCTGCTCTGCAATAAGTAGCATTTTCCTTTGCCTTTTTGAGAAACTGCTGGAAACTCACTCAAGTTTTCCGTTGGCACAATGAGCCAGATATCCACTGGGTCTGTGCATGAGCTCTGGGCTCATGAATGATATACTGTGCGCTGTGTGAACAAGGCATTGTGAAGAGGTACAATTAGGCAGTGTGTATGTATGCAACACTTTGAACTGAACAAAGTGAATTTAGATTCTACAGCATGTGTGAAAGCTGTTTGTCAAAGATGGAAATGAACCTTGTGACATAATTCAGAGAGCAAAGATCCAACTTAGAGCAAACTCAAGTTGAAGAGCTGCTGCTTAGCGTCATAATATTGTATCGATTCAAGACATTGACATCAGCGCACAGCCGTTTTCAGAAGCTGTACCCTCAAATGAGCCGGCAGGACTTCTGTAAGGTTGTGATGTCACAACTATACAGTCGCCTTAATGAGACAGCAGCTAAAAAGGAGCATTCAGACAGAGGGTGAACAGTGTTTTTCAACTATAAAGCATGTAAACAATTTCTGGCGGACATGGAAAATAAAAGTATTACCCTGAAAATGAGCTTAATATTGGATCTTAAAGTAAAAGAGGTCACTTGTAGTGACAGGCAGAACATGATTGCAGCTCCCCTCAGCTCCAGGGAGATTTATAGCAACTTTCATCTCATATTTTGGTTTCCTGGCCGTCAGGGTTACTGTTTTGGTACACTTTCACCTCTCTTGTATTTTTTTTCATCTAAAGCAGACAGCTGTTTTCAGCAAAAAAGCTCTCAAAATTCACTTTAGATAAACTGCCATGCAAGACCAAACAGCAGACAGACACAATGCCCTTTTCCACCAACATGTAATTGGCTCTGTTCCAGTTTGAACTGCTCAGAGCATCACGACCAAAAATAGATTTGTTCGGAACCCAAAAAGTGGACTCCCATCTGGAACCACAAAAGACCTGAAGCATGAACCGAAGTGGGCTTGTCATATTCAACAGGTCATTGTGCACGGTGCAACGCCCTCTGTTGATAATGCATCCTTCATGACAATGGTTCTATTCAAAACTGGTGGAAACGTTTGGCTGGTTTGCTCGATGGCACCGAGGCTCCAAGACTCTTGAACAGAACTGTTTCAGGAATCAGAGGCAATTCATTGGAAAGGGGTAATAATTAGCAACAAGCTGGTGAACAAAGTGGAGCACTCAGCAGCTAAAGAGCCAGATATTTCCCTGAGCAGTTGGTGGAGACCAAAAACAGAGCTAAAAGAGAGTAAATGTTGGACTTAATGTTCAACATTTGACTACAAATAAATGCTACTGTTGCTCCAAACTTGCTGGATGTGTGAATAGGCAACTTAAAGATGATAATATCTCAGTATTGCATTCACAGCTTGTGTCCACTATCCCCAAGTGACCCAAAATAAATAAATAATTGTAAACTGTTATGTTGACTAATATCCCTGACAAACTACTACTGAAGCATGCCATGCCAGAGTAATGACTGTATGTGTATGTTGTTTTTCCCTTTGTAACATCTGTTTCTGTTGCCCGTGTACCTGACCTCATGTGTTTGTGACCAGCCAGCAGATGGTGCGGGAGCAGTATGTCACCACCACCCAGGGCAGCAGCTCGCCCAGGCCCGTGCCCGACCATGTCTACAAGATCGGCATCTATGGCTGGAGGAAACGCTGCCTCTACCTGTTCGTGCTGCTGCTCATCGTCATCCTGGTGGTCAACTTCGCCCTCACCATCTGGATCTTCAGGGTGATGTGGTTCAACACGGTACGCATGACTCACCTTGGCAGTTTGTATTTCCAGCTGGGATAGTTTCCACTCCTTCCTTTCCAGCTGTCCTCCTCACCATGCTTTTCTTTATATGTCATTGATACCACTTCCAAATACTCTACATCAGCTTCACAGTAAAACAGCGTCGCAGCATTCTCCTAAACAACTGAAGTAGATGGGGACTTGTTTTTAAATGGAAACATCAATTGAAAAAAGGGCGGTCAAGCTCGTGCCCCAATTTCAGATGGCAAAAGATAAGGTATTTAAAACATCTTTTCAAAACAATTTAGGATCTCGGGGCTTCTGGAGACTTGGATTACACCGGATGAGTTTATTTGCTTATTTGACGAGCCGGTTGTTTAGGAGAATGCTGCAACGCCATTTTGCTGTGAAGCTCCAGAAATGTTTTGTGAACCACGAAACTTCACCTGACTTTCCGTCATCATGAGGGTGAGTAGATAATGACAGGATTTTCTTTTTTGGGCGAACTTATCCTTTAATGTGTTTACGTCTTGTTAGCTTTGTTAGCCGCTGCTCTTAAATCCAGATGGCAGCAATGGATTTATACAGAAGCAAAACAAGACACACACACACTTCATTGTGAAGGCTACAGGGAACATTGCTGTGTGTTTTTCATACTTGGAAACCTGTTGAGAGGTTGGATGATAAAAATCTAGATTCCTCACCTGCCAACCTGCCATATTTTGAATTCTTACCTTCTTAAAACAAAGCAGTCCAGTTGATTTAGAGTTAGTTACTCAGCTTTGCGTGCAGATCATTTCCCTGTTAAACCTGCCTCCCCGTCTTTATCTGAGCATGTGTGTGTCTTCATTTGGTTTGCAGGAAGGGATGGGACACCTACAAGTGCACCCAGATGGGGTCAAGCTGGAGGATGGCGAGTCAGAGTTTCTTCACCCCCTCTACGCTCAGGAGGTCCACTCCAGAGAAGTAAGATCATCAGGAATACACACCTTCTCTTGCTGCTCGTCGCACATTCTCCTTCATTTTGCTAAACGTCTTTTCTCTCTGCTCCCCCTCCTCTTCTGTCTTCATCCAAACTCCTGTTTGCTCTACCAAGAGCCCATTATCTCATCTAATTTTTTACTAAACTTGATTGTGACTTGGAGCCGAGCAGACTACACGTGCTGTTATCATCTAAATCTAATTCCTTGCAGACACTCGAGCAGTTTGTCTCCAGCTGTAGTGTGCGAGCTGCATATTTCTGACTCTGCTTTTTTTGGGAGATGTGTCGGAGCAAACTGGATTTGGCAGTCCCTCACAGTGCACGTGGTGGTGCAGTGAGTTCCCCATTAACCTCAGGGATATTTGTGGTGGAAAAGTAGTTTATGGCCCGCCTGCTAGCAGCAGATGGGAACACTTTTCTGCAGTTGTTTACGTGTTATGGCTTTTCTTGCTCATAGCAGCGATTTTTAAGCATTCTTTCTTCTTTATGGGCCTCATTAAAAAGGCAATGTATTGTTCAGTTATGGACAGACACTTGCTCCAATCACTTATATGGATTTCTAATGAGATTCAGGATGTAGTGAGCCACCGTCTTGCCTCGACATGAAGGTTGGTTTCTTGGATCATTTATATAAACAGGGCTTCCTTACAGCTGCAGGGGAACGGTTGTGATTTATCACTGAGGTCGCCTCATTTACATTTTATTAAAGCTTACTTTTTCAGAGTGTTTCAGTAATGTCTCACTCAGTTAGCTGGTGTCAAATCATGTGCTAATATTTGTGTAAAACATCTGTACCTCTGTCTATTAAGGCACCATTTATACAGAGTGTAGAAGCTGTGACTAGTGGCTTTATTACTGCTAAATAAATCATGTCCTGATCCTCCATAGGTCAAGCATTAATTAGAACAACCCACAGGTTTTCGCTTTTATTAATGTTAATAAGTCATTAATAAAGGGTAGTTACAATAATACAAGTCTGCAGTTGTAAATTAAAGGAAACTTTCTAATGAAGAAAAAAGATGAACCAGTGGAGGATAAACACCAGTTAATGTGATTTTTCTCAACCTGGCATCCCAAAAGTTGTTCTCATTAACTCAGTTAATTTGAATGTATAAATGTTTTATAAAGGACTACTATCAGAATGTGGTTTAAGATGATCTTAAGAGTCTACAAATACTTTTTTTTAACATGCTGACAAAGACAATTCTTACATGCTGATGTTCAGCAGGTATAATGTTTACTGTCTTAGTTATGATTTACTAAAATGGATAATGAACTTAAACTGGCGATAGACAACTAATAATTATGAAGTACATGTCGATTGCACAATATAATGGCACCATCTGCATTTAGATTGGTTACCTTTCAACTTTGCGTCACCTGTGCAATTTTGTCTGCCACCGGGCACGAAACCTCTCGGGAAAATGGAGGCTGACCGGCTGACTGACAACCAAGTCAAGCTGGCGTCTGCTTTCACTTCTTCATTATAAACTAAATGAATAAATTAACTCACTTTTCATCCTGTCTTGTTGGTAGTTAATACTCTGAAAAAAAAGGAAGCCTTCCAGCTTTCTTTGTGACAGTGGCCCCATCAATAATACCAATTGGAAACCTTACGGGGACAGAGTTGTCTTTTTCCACTTTCATAACAGGCTTTATTTTTAACACCTTTCATATAGCGGGTCTATCTCAAACTGCTTTACATTAAAGTGAAGAAACAAGAAACTTAATAACAAACAGGCAAATTCAAATAAGTGCAAATACAACATGATAAAACAAAGATAAGAACAATAAAACATATAAAATAATGAGGATAAAACAAAGGAAAGTTCATAACAGGTGAAAATATTCACAGTTTCCATCTCTTACAACTTGAGTTCCATAGTTTTGGTTCATATTTCTTTTTTCAGGAGATCAAGGACACAACAGTCCATCCTGACATTTCACAAAAAAACACAAACCTCTTGGTGGTTCGAGAGGAACGGTCAGAGCACTATCAATGTTTGTCCAAATTTCATGACAATCCATCAATTGGCTGTTGAGATGTTTCAGTCTGGACCAAAGTGGTGGACCAACATAGCGATCCACACAGCCATGCTGCTAGCTGCTTTCATACTAAAGCTGATTTTCATACTTCTATATTTCAAATGGTTATTAGCTGGATGTACTCAGCATGGTAAAACGGCTTTTTGTTTTTCAGGACTCTTCACTTCTAGTGCACTCCTCTGAAAATGTCTCCCTAAACGCCCGTGATGAAAATGGTGATGTCACGGGGAGGTTATCTGTGGGTAAGAGACATGTACACACAGAGACACACATACAGCACTCACGCATAACAAAGTATCTCATTGATGTATGAGGGCAATAGTAAAGTCATTCATGCACTTGTCCTGCAGCAATTTCTCATCTAACATTAACAGTGACAAGAAACCATCTTTCCATTTAGAATCTCTTAGATTTCCATTTAAAATCCATTAAATGCAACATTCCTCTCTCCCCCATTGCCACTGGATCGTTCAGCATTACACAGAGGGCCCGGGGCCTGCGGAGGATCATATTTGTGCTTCTTTTATGGCTCACCAGTGGCTGCGTTGGGGTGTTTTGTCATAATTAAAAGGCCAACAAATGACCCGACTAATTGCCATGTTCCACAGTGCCGTTATGTGTCCTTGATCATTAAGCCATAAAAAGCATAGTCTGCATCCTCTCGGCCCTCAGTGAGTAAGAGTGAAACGCTTGTTAGAGAGGATTACATGCCGGCTCACAGTTGTAGGTGCTGAGGTGGGTTAAATACCACACTGGCTCGTCTACCTGCTTTAGATCTGCTTCTCACAGGTTCTGGAAAAACTGTGAGGAGGTTGACATTTTCACACATCAAAGTATGAATGTGCCTCATCATATTCTCTACACGCTGCAGGTTTGAAAAGTGTTACAGGCAGGGAACGATTTGATGTTGATGAATCTAATATTCCAGTGTAATATTGCCAAACCGCCTGAGGCATTGTTGCTGTTGTTGTTTTCATCACTGCAGGTCCAAAAGAGGCTCAGGGACACGCTCGAAATCTCCTCATTAACTCCCACAATGACAACATGCTGTTCGCTGCAGATGGCGAGCAGGCTGTGATTGGACCAGACAAACTACGAGTCACAGGTATATACCAACGTCTGCCCCCTGCTGTTTCCTTGGATATATTGCACACCTCTTGGCAAAAATGTTTTTCTTCAGATTTGGAGAAAGATAATATTGACAGCAGATGTGAGCTCAACAGGGGTAATTTCCTTTGATGGCTGATATCTGCGCGGCAATCCAGGAGCCGAGGACAAAGACACATGCAGTCGCTTCTGTAATCATTCATGTTGAGCGTGTTGATATCTCTAAAGCACGACTGCTTATAAATGAGATGTCAGGAGCTCAGTTATCTAAACCTGACTATGTAGGTGAGATCCATCGCAATGAGTAGTACTTTTCCCCAGCAGAGGGAATATTACACCTCAGTGCCACACAAAGTATCACAGAGCGTTGAATATCAGCCTGAACCATCCCCCATTATGTCTTCTCTGTCTCTCAGTGTCCAGTGTGTGTATTGATGGCGGCGTGGGTCACCGACCACACACTGCTGCGTCTGATTAATGTTGAACAGAGTGTCAGCCGATAGCTTCATTATGCCCGGGGTCATTTTGTGCCACAGCGAGCAGCACGCAGCAGCAGAGGAGCTGTTTAGTAAAATCCTTGAAACAAAGCTTCTGTGCCTCCACCACAGCTGGGTCCACGTGCTCTACAGTTTGTTGGTCTTTTTTAGGACCAGGTCTTGTGTCTCCCCTAATCTGCCTGCTGAAACTGAAAGCCCAGACCTCTGAAAAAGCTTTAAACAAGACACAGTAGGGCAGCTCTGCTTTGACCTAAATGCTAGTGTCAGAATGCTAACGTGTTTACAAATGACGATGGTATAAAACTAAGCAGACAATGTTTATTATGTTTCGTATCTTATTTTAACATTTAAGCATGCTCATGTTTTCTAATTTGCACAGAACACAAAGTTTATCATCCAAAAGTTGTTTAGTTATTTCACAAAAAGCTAAAAATGTCGACCAGCTGGTGGCACTTAAAATAGTTTCAGAATTTCCTGTTAGTAATCCTCTTTTTTACTGAATGTCTTTTTTTTCTGTAACTTTATCAGAATACAGTTGCCTTCACCTTTCACCCTTTTAGTGTGATTTGTCCTTGTTTTCACCTTTCGTCGGTGCGATTTACAACTTTTTATCAGACATGTTCTTGATTAGAAGCGGCTACATTAGGCTTTTACTCTCAAGCAGGTGCAGAACGTACAGGCTATTTGGCTGTCCACTGTAGTCTTTGTGGTGTGTTCAGGTGCAGCTTTTTGCCCGAGGCACAAGCGACGTGAGGCTATGTAACAGTCGGCTTTGGTCACCTCTGGTTGTTTTGATGTTGGTTTGGTGTGTCTGGGCTCAAAGTTCGGCGTGATATTTCAGTCATTTCAAAAATGACATGTTTTGCTCAAATGCTACAGCTTCTAATAGCTCATTAGATGCCTTTTTGAGGAGTTACAAAAAATGTTTAGCCCTTATTTCAGTCTTTTTTTTAAAGATCCCCCCACATAAGTTTTAAAGCATACATCAAAAATCTCAAATGTGTGTCTGACATGGTTTCTGCAGAAAAAAAGGTATAATTACACATTAATATCCTTAAAATGGCTCCTACTTCTCCCTCATTAAAATTAAATATATGACTCTGCAGATACATCATTATACACAGTGAAGCTCTGTGGGAAAAATAAGAAATATACATTTTAGACTGGAGGGGTACTTTAAGTTTTGATCTGACAGCTCTTAAGAGTGTGTACATGCGAGTGCATCAGGCCCTCAGGCTGCAGTCAGCTGTGTAACACACCTTCACTCAACCTCAGTTGAAATGCTTGAATGTGTGCGTCTCCTTCTCCATCAGGTCCTGAAGGAGCGATCTTCCAGCATTCAGTGGAGGTGCCCCTGCTGAGATCTGAACTTTTCAAGGATCTGAGGTGAGCAGCTCAGCCAGCTCTTACTGTCGGGGTCAGATTATTGGATAACACATGAAGACTCACTCCACAAGTGTAAATATCACATTGTCATGTTGGTTGGGCCAAATCCTTGCAGTAACAGATGTGCATGACATGGTTTTACGATGGTTTTAGCTCGTTATTTCATTTCATGTCATTAGTATGGTGCATACAATGTAAAATGGCACTAAAGAGGATTTGGTTTTCAATATTTTTTTAAAAGAATTAGATAAATAAAAAGAATGTGGGTGGAAGCTGTATTGAAATAAAGCTGAGCTGTTTTGCTTCAGGTTGGAGTCTCCTACTCGCTCGCTCAGTATGGACGCACCAAAAGGAGTTCATTTGAAAGCGCTGGCTGGCAACATTGAAGCTGCTTCCAACATGGATGTCATCCTGCAGTCGAGTATAGGACTGGTGAGAAAAACACTGTTCACTTCCTGCAGTCTGCTACACACCAACTTCTGCTCTGATTTTTCTTTTGATTACCAGGGGAATAAATATACAGTGTGTTTTTCCGCAACACGCTGCTTCACACTTCCATACACACTGCGATAGTCTCTCAAAGTCACACTTGGAAGCTTTTCATCCATGAGACGCTCACTCAGGTGCAGTTTGACAGTAGCATCGGACACTTTTTGTCCAAAATACAGCTCATTAGACCAGTTCAACTTTACATTTCTTTCTTACTTTGTTGCAAAAAGTGACATGTATCTATTGATTTGGGTTGTAAAGGTAAGAAACTGAAAGGGAGAACTGATATAATACTAGACTGTGACACATCCTTAGACTTCCAGCAGAGTTCGTCTATATTTGTAGAAAAAAACTACAAAAAACAAATCGCCTTTAGAACTTCCAAAACATTTGTTTGGGCTGTTGTGGTGTTGTGGTGTTGTGGTCTGCAGTTTCCATGCCACTGTTTGGAGTTTCGGTGATTGATTCTGGCTGAATCAGGGCAGGTTTTGACCTTTTTGAATGAATTCTCGGTCCATTTATAAGACAGCGTAGATCCAGGCTATATCACACCCTCAGCTCTCTTTTCTTGCTATAGGGTAGAAAATCTGGGTGATAATCTGCGCTGCAGTTGTCCTGCATGATAGTAAAAGTGATTTGAATGATCACGTTCTGCCACATGAATCTGGACTTTGTATCACAATCTATTTATTATATGTTATGTCCTTATGGTCCAGGGCTCTGGTTTAAGGCTTCTACTAACAATTATTTCCATTGTCGATCAATCTGTCCATTTTTTCTCATTAATTGATCAGTTATTCCATAACAATGTTAGAAAATTTTGAAAAATGTCAAAGATGACATCTTTAAATGTCTTGTTTTGTCCCTAACCCAAATATACTCAGTTTACTGTCAAAGGTTTTGAGAAAATGTTCACCTTTAAGAAGCTGGAATCAGAGAATTTAGACTGTTTTTCTTAAAACTCAACTCAAAACTGATTATTCGTTTATGAAAAAAGTTGGTGATTAATTTAATAGTTGACTAATCAACAGCTCTACACTGGTTTGGCAGTCATTGGACATCCCTCTATCTCCCACCACTCTATGTGCCAAAATGTGTGTACTCCCTCGCCTTAAGTGAAGGACTGAAGCAGAGTGATATTTCCTTGTTGATTCAACACACTTCTGTCGTTCTCCTTGTGTCGTCCTTGCTCTCCACGCTGTCTGCTGTGCAGCTGGTGCTGGATGCTGAGACGGTGCGCATGCCGAGCCTGCCCCTGAGCGAAGGAGGGGTTTCTGGAAATGCTCAGGGCCTCTTCGAGGTGTGCGTCTGTCCCAGCGGCAAGCTCTTCCTGTCCAAGGCCGGGGTCACCTCCACTTGCAGTGAGAATCAGGAGTGCTAGAAAGACTCTGACAAGCTAATCGATTTTCCATCTCTCGGTAGATGCATTTTCTGGGAGGCAACAAGCACAACTGTTTATATCTGAGGGTTGTTTTTTTTCTTATCTTTATACCACAGTGGATCTGTCTGTGATGATCTCAGTGCTGAGATCCCACTTGCACATCGAGGCCTGTAAAAATACGAATGCCTTCAGGCGAACATGTTGGAGATGTCATGAAATGCATCCTTTTAGTTGCATTTATGACCTTCTAACTATTCAGCTGAAACAAATTGGCTCTCAGTTCCAAATTTATCTGCATCAGAGCTTTGTGGAGAGCTTTTTCCACACACAGTATCATGGCTGGGCAATGAGGAGCTGGTAACAGCTTACATCCTATGCAATATTATCTTGTGGTGCAATAAAATGAAAGTGACACATATCAAGGGCTTGGAATAATCAAAAAGTAAACCTCTCAAATGCAGACGGAATATTAATGAAGTACTTATTTTGCCCTTCTGGCTCCGAGCCCTTGGTATGTCGTGTTTTTGTCTTGGTGTTTAGCATGTTTTTATTTAATTGGAGGAAAAATTTAAAGGAATGCTGGTATGTTTTTTTGTCATTGTCATATTCACTTCAGAGATGATTTGTATCTTTTTTTTCCCTTGACTTAAATTCAGTTACAATAGGCAGCAGACTGGTTTCTTATTTTGTTTCAACAGCTTTACATACCGTGTCCTTACGGTACCATTAAGTGTTGCGAGTGTGGTATGTCGTGTGTAATTATGTGGTGTTTTTTTTTTTTTCCAGTTTATAAGAATATGTATGTTTGGTCTGTGTTATTTTTAAGCCCTGGATACGCATGTAATTATGCATTAGCTACAAAACAGACAGTTTTTCTTGTTAGTAAGCTGGTTTGTGTTTGTTCAGTAACCTCGTTTACAGCCAAGGGTCTATGACTAACAAGAAATGATCTTCCACCACAGCAACCGGCAAACAAAAACAAAACGTGTCTAAATAAGGTACTGCAGTTGTGGGGAGTCTTATGATTCTGATTGGAAAAATAACAGGATTATTTTTGCCTTTTGTGCCGCATATGCCTTTTATTTTTACACAGTGTGCATGACAGGTAATTAACAACGTTGGCCTCTGTTGTGACATGGTGGTTTTAGGTTCACTACGTCAAAAAAGGCAACATCCTGCAATGATAATACAGTTTAGCGTCAGTTTGACTGATTTTAGCACAATTAACATCCCATGGTGTTGTTATCATCATCAGTGTTGATAAGTAGATGATTTGCAGTTCTCACATATGTTCTGACATATTTTGATAAAGTGTGTAATGTGTATTTATTAATTTTGTATGTTGAATAAACTTTGTGCTATTCTTCTACGTTGCGTCTGTCAGAGCTATTCATTCTCATACACTCTTTTTTATATACTGAGGACTGAGCTCATGTTTTCTAGTCAAATCATATGAACAAATGTCTCTTTATTTATAACATGAGGTATTTTAAGTTCCACTGTTTCTTGTGTCCTCTGACGCTGTGACATGGAGTCAGTTTTGATCATTTCCCAACCATGCTTACCGGCTCTCTGATGCACTCTAGTGGATAAATTGTACATTGCCACCAGGAGCCACAAACTAACAGACATACAGGTCCCAATGTGTATTAGTTGCAGCTCAGATTTGTGGCCTTTGTGCACACCCCAAGTAGATGATGCCAATGTCAGTATCTCCTAGCCTGGTACATGACATCAGCCATAAACTTTTGCATGATTTGTAACGTTATCAGATCTGGCTCAGGGTTCAACATTTCAGACTTCGATGACAAATGTCATATAAAATAATTAGGATTTTATCTTTACACATGTGAATGTCGCGGTTAAAACTACATAATAACACAAGTTAACTTTATTTCTAAACTAAAACATTCAAGTTATTGCTGTCAGCTGTAACAATCCCATATCAATTTCAATAAAACAACAGAGTTAATGTTTCTCCACTTAGTGAATAAGTGGATTGTTTTGCTTGGAAACAAAATATAAAATGAAAAGTGTTGAAATAGTTTAAATCAGACCTATTCAACTGGTGGTCCGTGGGTTTCACGCAGCCCTTTAACAACCTCATTCTGACCTGATCATTCTGCTACAAAGCTATTAAAACATTTCAATAGTGCATTTCACATTGGTTAAGCAGAGGGCATTAGAACCAAAAAAATCATTCTGACAACCAACTTTATGATTAAAAAGCTGCATTGTTTTTACCTGCACTTTCATAATGAGCCTTTTCAATTGCAAAAATTAAATAATTGACAGACTAGTAATATTAGTATTATTTAAAAAAAATCTGCTTTCTTTTATAAACGTAGAAACAAAAACACACACAGCATATTTAAGGGGAATTTATTAGGCCTTCATATGGCACAGTGTACATCAACATGTATGATACACAAGGTTATCCACGGTTAATTCATGGAGACATCCTCGGTTGAGTCACCTCAAGCTTGAGGTGTAATAAGACAACAAATACCAAGCACATATTAAATTATGTTTCAAAATGACATTTACAACATGTGGTCAGTGTGTGTGTGTGTGTGTGTGTGTGTGTGTGTGTGTAGTCCTTCACATCAACAGTAAAATAAAACCAATAGTACAGTAAAAACACAAGCACCACAGTTTGGTGCTGTTCTCTGTTCCTGTAACCAGAAAAATGTAAATTACCAGAAATGTATGAACATGGTTTGATGCTGGCAAAGGTTAACATGTTAAGGGTTGTGCCCAACTTATAGCATCTATATATATATGGCTCTTTATTTTATCACTCTTTCCTACTGATTTCCCAAACAGGTCATCACTGTAAAAAGAAACAAATTTTGGATGACCTGTTTAAGCAAAAGCTGAGCTACAGTCGTCACTGCCCTCTCAGAATCGTTAGTTGTCTAAGCAGACTTGCTCTCTGTAGCGCCCCAGTACACGTGTTTTATATGAACAAGTAATGATGCAAAACTGACACCAAATGTTACAAAATTTAACATAGCTTTAACAAAACATATGCCCAATGAAAAAAGGAAATCTTTAAAAGTAACATAAAAGGGTTTTCCATTCACAGTTGGATTCTCCCAGGTTGCTGGGGTGACACAAGCTGTCAACAAGTGCAAGTATATGAGGAGGAGTTTCAAAAAGTGCTTTTTCCATAAACAAGTGACTGGCTATGTTACAGAAAATTTACAACTTTTACACAAATGATATGAAAACAACCATAAAAATTCAAAAAACAAAATGTACAAACATGATTGTAATTTTCTTGACTTGCTGAGACGCTGCAAATTGGACACCTTGCATGACAGTAATTGCAGTATTTTACATTTAGAGTGTGTCTATTTCTTCATTGTAAGCGCATCCTTTCAGTACACTCAACTGGTTTTCTGTAGCAAGAAAATATATGTATTTATAATTTTTTTTTATAAAAGATAAAGTAAAAAAAGCAGCATATTTTTAAATCTAACTCAGAGCAAATATATTCAGTGTGGGGACTTTGGTAAACAAAACATATTGCTTAGGCAATTTTATGTACAGCGTATGCAGGATTTTTTATTTTTCACATATACAGCAAATCTATATTGAGACAGCCTAATAGGTTATGGGAGCCATACATATATTTACTGTGCATGGGCCACAGCACCACCATCACAGGTAGAAACTGCATAACGTACCATAAGCTGCCAGCTGGATACTTCAATTCTGTTCCAAGTGATATACATGATCTGTATTGCACACAGCCACAGGTGTCCTCTATTCCACAGAGGATCTATGCATACTGAAGTTTCATTGTCCAACAGTATTACATTTTTTGCTGCACAAAGGTTTCAAGCTTTATGATAATCCGTGCGGTACATTCCATCACTCTCATCGCCACCTCAGATGTGTATCTGTCGTTGGGAATCTGTGGAAACGGCAGGAGGTCAGGATAGCGAGTTCTCAGGCTGTCCACACCGTATCCTTCCAGGATCTGAACGTCATTAGCAAGGCCTGTTAGATGGGAGTTGTACTCCTCAACTTTTTGAGCCAGGGCAGTCGGTTTCACATCTTTGTCTGACTTTCCTCTGACTGCATAGTCAGCAGCTATCAGTGCAAGTTTTGTGGCCAGGTAGCATTTGAAGCAAACCCACTCGTTGGCATTTTTATGAAGATCATTCCGAGCAGCGGAGTAGTTTGCTCTTGCTTGTCTCAGCCACCTTCGGGCTTCCACAGGGTTTCCAACTGTCTTAAAGGTCGGGGGCACAAAGAAACGGTGAGAGTGTGACGAGCCTGCATAGCTTGTATGATGTTCCCTGAACTGTTGTCTTTCTGACTTGTGATTTGTCGCTTCTTGATTCCACGATGAATAAAACCTCTGAAATGAAAACTTCTCTGACTGGAACCGGGATGATGATGTGGAGTAGGATCTCCTTGAAGCTCTGTCGTTATTTTGCTGATCAGCTAAAGTTTGTTTCTCCATCCTGTTGATCTCATTCTGTAAATGCTTAAAGACTTCTGTGGCAATGTCCAGATTCTCTGCATTTTTGTCTGGATGCCACTTGAGATACAATCGGCGGATTATCTTCTTTCTCTCTGCCTCAGAAAGCTTCCAAGCTTGTTCAACTACTAAGGTCACTTCTTTCAGAATCTCAGGCAATGCATTAAGCTTGATCTTTTTTGGAGACTGTTTTTGAGGAGGGGGTCTCAGGTTTTCCTTACCAGCAAAAAGAGGAGGGACCATCCTAAGACCGGAGGAATGACTGCTTGGGCTCGTAGGAGTTGATGGAGCACTGGCGTCCCGAACGTTGGTACTTTCATCTTGTCTTGAGAACTTGTACAAGTCAAGGGAACTGACTATTTTGTACTCACTGTAACCGATGTCAATCTGGAAGCATTTTCCGAGGAAGCTTGTGTTTTCCTCCTCTTCTCTTTCTACTTCTTGAACAATAATGGCATATGTATAGGTAGGCTGGTAAGACCCATACATGTCTCCACCTTCAGAGTCTACAAGGTAACCCACATACTCTCCTGGATAAAATACATTCATGGGATCCATCAGAAGTGTGTGATGTATCTCAGCTGGTATGGGAGTGCCAGGGAGGGGTAGCTCAAGTTTTGAGGGCTCTGTTGAGTCGTACTTAACCCCGAGGTTGTCCAGCTTCTCTGTGATTCTGTAGATGTCATTACAGCCCAGCATGGCAATCAGATAGGATGTGTCAGAAATCAGATTGTCTGTAGCCGACTTCAGTGTCATTGCCAGCGCTAGAAGAAAATTAATGTCTTTGCTGTCTGAATGCTGGATGTAGAGGTGAATCACAGCTGTCCCATATCTCTTGAGGAAGGCAAGTGTTTCGCTGCGGCTGTGTAGGATGGGACTACATCCTTTCACTCTTAATGTTGTCTGGAGTTTCTCAAAACAAGAAACTTTCAGTCCTTCACAAAGTGCTTTGCAGAGACGTATGGCTTTTTCCTCATTCACCATGTATGCATTGTCATTCTCATGTTTCATTATCCTGATCAGTCCTGTGATGAACTGCTCTGATGACAGCAGCAGCTGAAGGCGGCCCTGAAGTGAGCAAAGAGCTCCAAACTGGCACATTTTTGGAGAATCCTCATCAAGTTGCTCTTCAAGAATGCTACTCAACAGTCTAGGCCTAAGTTTTTGTGGAAGTAGCATTATCAGCTTTGTGTGGAAGGCATGATCTTTGCCCAAGTAGCACTGGCTCATGTCCACAAGCATCTGGACTCCAACGTTACCCTGAATTCTGCTCTTGTAGTGTGGGGCATCGTCAAACACCAAGCTACTGGACTTTGCTAATCTGCCATCATGACTTGGCAGATAAAATGTCAAATCTCTGAGACTCTCAAGATCTTTACGAATTTCTACTGGATCGTTATGCAGAGACTTGAACAATCCTGAAACAACCCTTTTCACAGTTCTCATTTCATTCGGGTCAAGCTGCTTGCCCTCCGAACTTCTGTAAATTCGCCACAGCACTTCAACATACTGTTTGATTGACACAACGTCCTCTGTGCCAAGAAGTTTGAACAGCTGATGAAAGGTACCGAGTTCTAGAGGTAACTTGTACAAGTAGGGTTTAAAGTCAGATTCATTGTCCAAATTGATGACAACCTCTTCAGATTTCAGCAATTTCCAGCCATCTTCAACCATGACAAAAGCCACCCCACGGAGCTGGTAACGGAAATCTCTTTTATCTGCATTGAGGAACTCGTAGGTGGACCTTAAAACTTTGTTCCTGGTTTTCACCATTTCGTCGTCTGGATTGGATATGTTGCAGATGTTCTTGCAGTTGCTAATGACTTTCTCCAACAGTGGGTCCAAGTTGACGCCTAACATGTTGAGCACTTGGTCAAGCTGTTCCTGTCCAGTGAGAGTGATTCCCTCCTGGTCCTTAATGCTTGATGGTGTAGCTTTCTCAGGCAGAATTGGGCAAGATGTCCAAAGCAAGTGAATGATATCTGTTTGCTTGAATTTTGGATTTACCTGAGACCCGCTAAAGCGAATCAGAGGAAGTGTACCACTCATCTCTTGGTACTGCGAATGAAGCTTGATGAGCTCTTTGGGGGCTCTCTCAGGACACAGGAATGGTATCATCGAGAGCTCTTTGAGAAAAGTACCTTGGAACAGGTCCATCCTCTCTGTGAAAATGTGGTTCAAGAGAATATCGACAATGGTTTGCACTTTTTCTTTGGTCCAGTTCTCTGTTTGGGATTTGATGCTGACCTCTTTTGCAAACTGCAGAACTTGCTGCTGTGACACTTCATGCTTGAGACCAATATTTCTCAGAAAGGTAATCCATGAGGTGAGCAACAATGTCCCATTCTTGGGTTTTGACACCTGCTCAACTTTCTTAAAAAAGTCACTTGGTATGAATGACTTTGCAGGTAGCATAACTTCAAACACCTTCACGGTCTCATCATAGAAAAACTTGGTTGGCCTGAGTCTGTTTGAGTAGTCATAGATGAACAGCAGTCCCTCCAATTTCTCATAGAGCTGATCCTTAATCTCACATGATTCCTCCATTGACAAAAGTCTCTCCTTCAAGTAGACAATGTGTTCAACTTTGGCATCATAGGTAAAACTCTCAAACTTTGGCAGGAGATGCTGAAGGTAGATTTCCAAGTCATCAATTGGCATGCAGCCAAGGAAGGTGTACAGTTCTTTTAGCTGCGGACTGTCAGCAAGAAAGGAAAAGGAGGCTGTGTGAGCCCATTTGTCGATGTCTGCAGTTGGAATGCTTTTTGCAAGGACGTAGTTTGCCCCATAGTTTGCAATGCTGATGTATCTCCCACTTACTGATTTAAAGCATGGGAGGAGTTTTAGGCTCTGTTCATCCTGTTGCGTGAGGTTTGCTAGGTTGCAGTTGAAATACAACAGAAGAGCCTCAAAGTCCTTGTCAGTCAGGTTTGCTGCTTTGAAAGCAGATGTCTGAATCATGTACTCTACAGCTTTCAAAACACTTGATGGATTTTCAATGTTTGCTGTGTGTTGTGCCAAAAAAGGCATGATGGGATTCTCTTTGACACAGATTTTGTTCACTGCAAGCTGAATGCATCCTGCTTTCATTAGGGTGTGAAAGACTTTGTCATTTTGGCCTTGTGGAAAGATGGCTATGTTCATCAAACTCAGAGGCAAAAGCACGTCATGCTCGGGGACAACTATCTTTTCTCTTGCCATGAATTTGATTCCAGGTAGCAAAGCCCAGTCTTTCAGAATGTCAATCACTGTGTCGAAACTGGGTTTGATGTCCACCTGATCCTCCTTAACAGCAATGTTCTCACTGATGAAGTTCCACACATTCTTCAGCCAAGATTCGCTTGCAAAGGTGTCTCTCCACTTTACAGGTATCCTTGTTCGATACTCTCTTGGAAGAACAGAACCCAGTAGGTCAGCAAAGCAGCTGATGTCAAAGATCTTTGCAGCTCCTTCCTTCAAAAGGATGTTGCTGTACCTCATGTACAATGTATTCATGAACATTTCTTTCCTTGATGAGATTAGCTCATGGTGTGGTGTCAGGAACTTTGGTCTCTTGGAATCAAACACCTGCAGCATATTGTCCATGGTTATCAACAGAGGCAAACCCTCAATTTTGACTTCATTCACTTCTACATCTTTGAAGCAGTAGTCAACTAGAAGCTTCAAGTTGTGAATTAGCTTGTAGTTTGACTGTTGGAGTCGGCAAGGGAGTTTTCCAACATGGCAAGATGTGTCTGGTGATGAGAAAGTGTGAATAAAGTTGCGGACATCCTCTGGTGTCACATAACAGACTGGTATCCCTGCATCTTCCAAACAGAGGTAAAGATTTGCTGTCTCATCGCAGCTGTGAACCAGGTTGAAACCAATATCCAGAAGCAAGGTTTTCAGCCTGTAGACGTTTTCAGCCACAGACTTCCTTGAGGTGATGTTGTACTCTGTGTTTTTCAAGTGCTGAAGCTCATCTTGTAGGAGGTTATCAAAAAAGGCTCTGCCTTTGTTTGCAGTGGATGTATTCACCCAGGAAATGTAAATGACAGAGTGCACGTCAGAGTTTTCTATGTGCACTGCTCTGACTACAGGAAGCAGGCGCTTCAGGTCAGCATTGATCGAGTTGTACACTGCTTTAACCAAGCAGTACCAATCTGGCTGTATATCAAGTCTGTTGACTGGAAAGAAGAACAGATATTTCCGCAGTGTATCTTTAACAACATGAAGTGGTGTTCCTTGAAGGACTGTCATGGTTGGATCAGGACCTGGGAAGTATCTGCGCTTAAGCTGAATCAGCAGTTCCACACAGGCGGGGGCGATCAGCGATGTCATCAAATTGTTATTCCAGTCACTCCTTACACCCACTCCGTTGTCATCTCTCCACAGGTTCCTTCTAGCGGAGTCTAGGGCAAAGTGCCCATTGACATGAAAAGGCAAGCCAGTTTCCAGTGAAAGGGGCAAAAAGCAGAAGGCTCTGTGAGGCTTTTTGTAGTTGTGGCTTACACATGCAGCTACCCCTCCTCGTGGAAATAGAGTTATGTCTTCATTTTTGTGAGCTGAGACCACACCTTTTGAGACATTTTCAATGTTAGGGAAGCCTGATCGGTTGCAGATCATCCATGTGGTTAAATTTCCATCAGTGTCCTCTATGTCCATTGAGTAGGTTATCTGTTGGACTGGGATAGCAGCGAGCTGCTTCTTTTTGGTCACACTATCAATTACTGAGGCATGAAACTGTTTGCGTTTTAGCCGATCACCATCTGTTATTTTTGCTTTCACAGAGTAGAGCACTTTCAGGTCTCCAGATGCCTGATTGATTTCACAGATTGATATTTTCTCCATGTGGTTGAGGAACATCAGAAGCTCTGCACCGTCGGTCTTTAGCTTATCCAGAAGATTTTGCACCATTCTGTCTGATGCTGGGACAGAACTGATCTCTGATGTCCTTGCCATCGTTGTAGAGCGGATGGGGAATCTGAACATCGTGCTGCGTTCTAGCTTAAAATGAGCTCCCAGGTACAGATTTAGAACATCTGAAAACTGAGACCTGAAGTCGGAGTCCAAATCTCTAAACATTCTTCCAGGACTCACTGATGTAGCCCCAGGTGCATACTGTGCATGTGGATCAAATATGCACAGAATGTCATTGTTTGAGATGAAGGATGGGCAGTCAGTGATGTGATAGACAGAGTTGAATCCTATGCCGTACTGACCAGTCTTGCCTGGATTGGCCTCTTTCGTTCCTCTTCCGAGGTTCTGTATACCTCTGACATCATCCTCTGTGAAAGGCTGGTTGTTAAATACACAAAGGGCAGGGCCTTGCATTGGGATCCATTTATCATCAAATATTCTGTCTGTGGGGTGTGTCCTTGCATCAAAAACAAAGTAAATTTCAGTGGCTTTGGCGTCATCTGCATTTTGAAGCAGCTCTTTAAGCATTTCTTTTTCTGATGGATAAGCATTAAGAATGCTTTTAATTCTGCTTGTGAGTTTTTCTTTCTGTCCAAACTCACTCCCAAGTGAAGAGAAGCAGACATTAGAGGCATACCTCTCCAAGGCTTTGTGACGTTTTGGGACAGCTCCTAATTTCACAGCAACCTCTCTTGGAATATCCCCGTGACAGTATTTCACAGAAGAATCTCTGACTTTGATCCAAGGGCAGTCATTGTAGCACAGTGATTTTGACGGCTGCAATGTCTGATTGGAGTCAGGTAAAAGTATCCCACCATAATTTGCCTGGCAGTATTCTTGGTTCTTGTCTCGTATCAAGCTCCATATTCCTTCACTAATGATTCTGCGACACAGCTGAAAGTTCTCCTCGGTGAGTGTCCTTCGCCCACATTCTTGCTTCACAGTTTCAAGTACTGCTGAGAAATCGTCTACTGTGAAGCTGGGCTGTACCCCAACATTTTCAAAGAGCTCACGACAGCTGTTCCTGTATTTGTTTGGGAGCTGATAGAGATGTGGAGCTGCATCAAAATTCAGGTGGAATGCAACTTTGGAGGGATTGACATATGTGTTTTCCACCAGCATGGAATTGAATGCTTTCAGTTCTTCCGTTATTTCCTCTTTTGCATTCTCATCCTGGAGCATTTCCTCATGAAGAAACTTGTAGCAGGCATTTGTTATGTTTTCCTGATACAGTGTAACACCGTCAAATGACTGAGACAGTTTCTTGAGTTGACTGATGACCAGTCCGACTGTAGGCTTCCTTATTAGACCAAGACAGTCTTTCACAGCCAATGACATTGCACCACAACCTTTGAAAGATGGAGAATTCTCATTCAGGATTGGCTTCATCAGACACACTGTGTCCTGATGTTCAGTTGTGAAGAGTTCTCTAGCAGAGAACAATGTTGTTGGGGAAAAGTTGTTCCCCTGCCATGGCAGTGAGAAGCCGGCAGGTCTTGTCAGGAATGGAAGGAACTTGATGTCCTTCAGCTGTTCTAAGAGCTCAGCTGTTCCTGGATCTCTCATCTTCAGTTTCTCATCGATGAGACTGAGTAGAATACTGCTACGAAAGCATGCAGCTGTGTGATCATTTTCATTCAGAGCAATAACAGATTGAGCACGTTCAATCAGGTCTTCCCACGACAGATCATCTTTGACCATGCCTAACTGCACCAGCTTCACTAAACACACAGGGTTTAGGTAGTCTTTAGAAGTCCCTTCAGGAAATCTTCCATCGTCAGTGTTGTAGAGTTTAGCAACTCTTCCCTCTGGGTGAATGAGTCTGGAAGGTAAAACCAGTTCCTTATTCGGGCCAGAGCATGGGATACAAGGAGTAACCCTCAGGATTGATGCAAAATCTTCGAGTTTTTCATTCAAGACATAATGCATCAGAGGATCTCGAAGCTCTTTGTCGATTTCCTGGATGTGAGGGAAAAAGACATCTGAAAAGAACTGCTTCTCCGTCAGGGTGTTTTCCATTAACTTCGCTTTACATCCAGCATCATCAAATCCCTCTTTCACCCAGTCAGGAAGCTCAACAGCACAGAGGTCTTGTGAGCCACTCTTCTTGAGGTATTTCAAGAAAATCTGAAAAGCAGCAGGACCTATGTCTGGCCTGCAGAGTAAGGCATCATCAAGGAATCTGACGTACTTGATTGACACCCAGGTTTTGCCGTCTGAGAAAACCTTTGCATGGTCACTGTCACCTCCTTTGGCTATTTCTTGGTAGACACCCTGGCTAACCAGTGTGAAGTCATCATGAACCTGACTTGGATCAGGCCACGCAGCATAATAGCTGTAGTCAAGCAGTTCTCCACTTTCAGCCATTGAACGTAGCATAGTTAGTGCTGCTAAATAGGCCTGGACAATGACATGTCTCATGAAAACAGAATTCCACTGTCCTTTGGTGTCAGTCTTCCAGATCTCTTTGCGGTTGGATGTCACAGCAAAGCAGCCATTAATATGGACTGGTAGGCCTGTCTTGATTCTGAGAGGTAAGTAGCAAAACACCTCTCCGATTGGTGTGGCACTTGTCTTCACTGTCCATTTGCGATTCTCTTCCTCTGAGAGTAAAACAGCCACTCCTCCACAGGGCACTAGTCCAAGTCTTTTTCCGCTGTCACTGAGGGAAAACTTGAGTGCCTCAGTTACATCCATGCATGAGCAAATGAGCCAGTTGGTGACCTCGACTGCCTTTTGGGGCATTTCATCTGTCATTCTCCTCGTCTGAACACCTTTAGCAGCCATTTCAAAGTACTGGTTAGGATCTTCCTCCGAACCTCTGAACAGTGGCGAGTGGAGATCGACAATGCGTTTGAACACGTTATGGAACTCCTCCACCATAACGCGAATGATGCAGCCAGACTTGGGGACATCTGCAGGCACTCTGTTGGTGCTTGCTACTTTCTTCATAACCTTTGCTGCAGATTTTAAGATACTCAGCGGTCCATATGAGGCTTTTGATGACCACACACTTTTGTTGATGCTGACAACATCTTGTGCTCCAGCTGGATTTGGTTCCTCATATTTCAGGTATTTTAAGACCATACTTCCAACATGCTGAGTGAACAGAATGAACCGGTGGCCACATATGCTGAACTCATCAACCAGGGAATAGATGTCTGTGGTGTTGTAGTACAGACTACTGATTTCACTTACTGAGGCTTCCTGCTCTGTTCTGAATGGGAGTCTGAACAGTGTGCCGTTGTATTTGTATGGGGAGTCTTGAGCCAGAGGAAGCTGGCAGTTGAAGACACTAATGAAAGGTTTGAACTGGTTGGGGAATTTTCGCAGCCTTTTCTGTTGTTTGCTCCAGTTGATTTTGATCCCTGGATTAGAGCTGTCTCTGATGTGCTTGCTGATGTGATTGATGTTTGGATCAAACATGATCATGAACTCTCTGCTCATTATGATGGGGATATCAGTGATGTGATAAACTGAGTTGAAGCCCAAGCCAAATTTTCCAACTTTGTCTGCTTCACATCTCTTTACTGATCCACCCAACCTTGTGATGTTCAGAAAGTCTGTGTCTGAGAATACAGAGTTGTTGAAAGACCACAAGGAGGGCCCGTGACAAACAATCATGCCAGGGTCAAGGAGATTCTCTCGAATGTCCGTGTTTTTCCTCATGTCAATGAGGAAACTGCACTCTGTTGCACTTGCATCATCCGCATTCTGGAGGAGCTCTTTAAAAATGTCAGCTACGGATGGATATTCCTCCAAGATGTTCTTTATTCTAACTGTTAGAGGTTCTCGTTGGCCTGATTGTTCGAAGCCAAGGTTCTCTGGGTTTATCAGCCTTGTACTCAAACAAGGCACCTTCAGCCACTCAGCGGTTTTCATGGGGATGTCATCATGGACTAATATAATGGGCTCTGATGCGTCTTCGAGCAAGTCATTCAAATCGTCGACCTTGATGTCACAGTAGGTGCATTCATGAATGGGCTTCATCACTAATTTGCTGGGGTCCTTGTAACAAAGAATTGGCACATGCATGTTAGTATCTACAGGTATCTGACTGTTGTACAGCCATCTGAGGATGTTGATCAAAAGAAGGATGTCATGTTTGCTTTTCTCCTTGGTAATCTCTCCTTCACATCTTTGTTGGATGGTGCTGATGACTTCAAACACATGGCTTGGGAGAACCTCTTCAACCGAACCACAAAACTTGAAAAGTTTGTGAAACTTTCTAATTGTCTTTGGGAGGGAGTAGAGGTAAGGCTGCAAGTCAAGATCAGGGAGGGGCTTTAGGACTGTCTGGCCAGGTGATGAGAATGTCTTCCCCGTCCACACCCAATCAAATGGCAGTGATTTCATTGCTTCTCTAGCATCCTCAAGATGAGCCTGCATGAAACCGTAAATCTCAAACAAGATCTGCTGGAACTGATACCAATCCTCTGTTGTGAATGCTTGAGATTTGTGCCAGTCGTTCACTGCTTTCAGGTGCTGTAACACTTGATCCACCTGTGGCTCTACAGTTAGTTTCAGTGCCTTCTTCATACCTGCAGATGTGTGTTCAACTAGTGCTACTGCAGATCCCACAAGCACTGCATGGGATATGTCACACATTTCAGACAAAGAGCAGATGTTGAGTGTATCGCCAACCCATGCAAGGGATTTAGGGTAAGTGAGAGGTCTTTCTTTGCAGACAGGAACCCATTTCAGTTTTAGCAATGATGTCTGAGCATCAGCTGATTTTACCAGCTTGGTTTGTTTGTTAAGTATTTGCAGGAGTGTTTTCGCCTTTTTGATTATGAATTCCCACTCCGGTTCCTTGCTGCTTTGTAACTCCTCTATCTTCTTTGCCACTTTGAGTGCATCTTTTTCACTTAGCTGTACTTCATTTCTTAGCCCCAGTTGTCTGAGTGAATGAAGAATATCAGGGGAAGACGTGAATGTACTTGTGGGAAACCTGGTTTTCTCCTCCATGTAGAAGAGATTCTGTAGAATCTCCAGCTCAGGATCAAAAAGATCAGAGGCTTTAACTGACTTTCCAGAAGGCATCTGAATAAACTTAAGAGCAGAAAGCCATCCAATCACTGATGAGTTTTCATTTTTTAGAAATGCCAGATGTTTAAGTGCCCAAAGCATGATTTGGGTTATCTCATCTGTTGTGTAGAACCCCTTCTCAATGTCCTGAATAATCATCTTCAAACATTCTGTCGTCTTCACTTGCTCTACATTCAGCATCTTGATCAGGCGGATTGATTCCTCGTCAGAGCAGCCCACAAGATTTACGGATAATTTCACATCTGGGGGATACTTGGCTCTATGATGTAAAGCTCTAGCTCCTCTCAGTGATGTAAATGCTGAGGTACCTTCAGAGCACGCCCCCACTCTCTCAAAGATGGAAAGCTCAAGCAGGGTATGCTTTTCTCTCTCTGTAATGTCAGACAGTCCTGCAAGAAAGTTTCTGAGTGCAATCTTCTCTTTGACTGAGAAAGAAGAGACTTGGGTGGACAGTCTTTGTGTTGACAATCTGTCCATAATTTGCAGAAGCAATCCAGGAGAGGAAGGATGGATGTAATTCTTTAGCAGAGGATGCTGCAAACATGAATCCATCTTTTTCATCACAACTCCTCCAAGCTTTTCCATGATGTCAAGAAGATTTTCAGAAAGCGGTGCCTCTTCCTCATCCACAAGAATAATGGGAGATGGAGTTTTGAGACGTAGAAGCTTAACTACGTCCATGCTTTCCTCAAGTGGCACAAGTGGGATCAAAGGCATGTCATCAAAGGTACTTAGGTCATCAGCAAATTTTATGTAGAGATGCTTCCAAATCATTTTCAGCCAGGAAACTGAAGGATGCTTCAACTCTCTGTTTCCAGGTTCCCATTGGACAATGAAGTCTCTAGTTGGCCAGGCTGCTGATAGGATGTCCTTGATGAGTCGAGCTGATCGTTCAGGGTTCAGTACTTGTAGTTGGGTGCAGGCTCTTCCTGTTCAAATAACAAGAGGAAATTTAATTAGTCTCAGTCATTATGATAGTAGTTGCTAAATGTTATTCGTTAAAGCTGAAAAAGTTAGCTGTGTTGTTTTTTATTAAAAGCTAGTATTATTGCTGTTTTACAATGCAGCAGTCTGAAGGTGAAACTTTTTTTCTCACAATGCGACATAATTTTGCTCCACTCATTGAGGAACAAATGTCATGTAAATTCAGGGGCAAAGCAGATGATTGAGAGCTCCCTTTTTTAGTTTAAGTTCAACATTAAACCTTCCTACAAATGAAAAACTCACATGCCTTCAAATTGCTACCATGGAAAAACATTGCAGCTGTTTTGATAATAACTGTCAAAATTGTCAATCCAACAGAATCAGTTTCTAAATAAATAAGGGGGTAGCACTCCACAAAAAGATACACTTTTAAATTAATACTGTTAAAAAACAAAACAAAATATGAATAATTAGTATGCATACTCATCATTTCAGACTTACAGAAATATTGCAGCACATGCACAAACCATGTTCTGTACACACAAGCACAGTTTGACAGTCTTCAACCCCTTATAATAATTTAGTCATTATCATTCAGTGTAGGGAAAATAGTTTTGAAAAAGACTAGTAACTACGAAAACACTGCAAGTTATTAAGTGCACCATGAAACACTGCAGTAAACCTGTATAAAATAAGTTGTAATTATTAAGAGTGAACATGTGTCACTTACAGGACAGAAACTAAATATTTCTGTGAAAGTTTTCTGACTGCAGTTATCATGGTGCTCATACACAGGTACAGCCATGCATTAGTTTAGGTTAATAGTAAACAGGCCCAATACTTAAAGGTCCAGTGTGTAGGATTTAGGGGAATTTAGGGACAGAAAAGGAATATAATATTCATAATGATGTTTTCATTAGTGCATAATCACCTGAAAATAAGAATCACTGTGTTTCTGTTATCTTTGAATAGGCATTTTATATCTACAGAGGGAGTGATCCTCTTCCACAGAGTCCGCCATGTTTGTCCGCTATGTTTCTACAGTAGCCCTGAACGGACAAACTAATTACTGGCTCCAGAGAGGGCCTTTCACACTTTTTGCATTTTTAGCAGCGATCATAAGGCAGGGAGAGATGAGGGTTGTTCAGTTGGTTGCAATGTGCAACCACACCGCTAGATGCCACTCAATCCTACATAATGGACCTATAACACACTCAGAAATACCTACCTGAGCAGCCCCAAAGATATTGTTGAACTGTAATTCAAGTGACACATTTTTAGAGTGAATTTTACTCTGTTTCTCTTTCTTCATTAGTTTTAAAACATCTTAAAAATAACCTTTTAAGATCTCTTCACATTTTGAAACTTTGACAGGTTTAACTATGACGGCTTCTTTCCACTCAAGTTGCAGTTTCAGCATCAGCATATAATGATGAATTGTTTCAGCCTTTCTCAACCTAATGCACAGTTTGGAAAAACAACTGTTGTTGAGAGTGAATAACAGAGTGAGACGGGGTGGAGATGGGGAGGTCGGGTGATCTCAGAGGATCTGAGTAACTCCTAAGTGGTACTCTAAGATCATCCACAGGGATGAAGTATGTGTGGCCAGCAAAGTCACATTGTTGCCGTTTTGTCACATTTCAATATGCTCTTATTTCATTTTGGGTTTAGAGGACAAATCTGTTACTCAGCCTATTTCCTCTGCCTGGCTCACTGCCTTCTTGTCATAATCATGGTTGAGTATGGCAGTGAGTGCACTCAGGATCTGATCTCCTGGATCGAGCGGAATGTGTGGCACAAAAACAACTCTTCCATGAATCAGCATGCTCACTCTCACTTTCCCTTTCTGTCCTCCTAAATTATCTATCAGCAGCAGCAGCACCACCACCAGATTTAATGCCCTGCTGGCACTGCAGGAGACTAAGGTGACCCAGCATTACAACAACATGGCTGAACTCACATAACCCACATAGTCATCACAGGGACAGTGAGGATTTTTCCGTTTCAGTTTGAGATTGTACAGCTTTACTGTCAGATATTGTATAACATATGTTCTAATATAGAAGTCTCCTTGTGACCATTGATTTTAACACACACATTTCTGTGTGAGGAGGAGATTACTTATATTAAATATGCTACATCACCTCTGCTTTTGGCTGCTTTCTTCAAACTGTCCATTACTGAAGGTTTAATGCTCTCCAATATGAAGCGACCCTCCAGTCCTGGATACAAAGACCTTAGAACAAAGCAAGAAAAAAAAAAAGGGTGAGACATTTTTACAAATTCAATTCTGTGTTTTTTAATGCTGAATGATTTCTGTATGCAAAAGCTTGTTGCTGTCATTGATCTTGTCATGTGACTCCAAATAAACCAGTAAACAGTGCAATACAGCTGAGAAAAAATTATGTATCTGGATGAAGTTTGTGTAAAACACAAACACATTCTTCTAAATGCTGAAACGATACACTGAGGGCCAAATTATTATGCCAGCTAAATTAGCGCAATGCCTGTCGCTCAATTTGTGTTTCCCATTTGCATGTAATTATTGCCTGATTTTCAAAGCAAAAGCAAAGCCAGAAGTTAATCACACAATCAGCCACAACTGATCATCCACCTGTTTAAATCTGGTCCAAAAATACAAAATATGTAAGTAAACAACTGCTCTACCAATGAAAAACAAAAACATTTTGTATTTTTTCTGCCACTCAGTGTAGTGGAAACATACTATTTCACTTCATCTCTACCTGGGGTATTCCTCAGATGGAATGTAAATGGCATCCTTTTCAGTGACAGAAGATGAAAACGTTGTAAATGTCTCATCTTGCAGTGGCAGGATCTCCAGTCCAATCAGGTCGCTGTAATTGGCATCACTGAGCGCAAACTCCAGCAGCAGCAGCTTCTCTTCAGAGGGACCTTTGTGTTTGTACTTCCTGATCACCTGCCGCAACAAAGGTGGGGTCACCTTCTTCACTTCAGCGGACTCAGTTGGGAAGGAAGCCAAGACAAAGTCCACGGCAACAGGCACCTTTGCTACCTGCATTCCTGAGCTTTGGAGGTAGTTGATCACGGTCTCTGAAATGTTATCCTCTGTGTCCAGCTCTGAGAACACAGCCTCGTCCACCTGGATCCAGCTCTCACTGAGGGAATAGATTACTTGCTGCTGCAGCAAGTCATGAAACAGCGGCTGGAGGATGGGTTTCCAGCGGGACTTGACCTGCTTAGGGTCTGGCCAGGCCACATAGGTCCCAGAAGGGGACAATGGAAAGTCTTGGTCCTTTTTTGTCTGCACCCTTTTGATAGCGTCAGTGATGAGCGTGAAGTAAGCTCTTGGGATGACAGTAATTATAAGCAGCTCATTCCACAAGGCAGCTGGATCTCTCCACTGGTCCACTTCGCGCCACTTGATACTCCTGCGATTGTCTGTGAGGCCAAAGAAGCCACTAACATGAACTGGAAGCCCTGTCTCACTCTCCTCCCCTGGGGGAAGGGGAAGGAAGCAAAAGGCTCGCCCTGAGAAACCAGATGTGGCACCTTTGTCTTCTTTGTTAATCAGAGTAAGAGGAAGAGCAATGCCAATGGTAGGCATGAACTTCAAATCATCTGCCAGAGAGTCCAACTCAGGACACATGCCTCTTCCCCCCACTCCATTACAAACCAGCCATGTCATCCTCTGAGTCTCTTTAGCTGTTTCATCCTGAGTCTCTATGTTGACCTGGTAAGTGACGCATGTGATGGTGGAGCTGGGAACACCATTGCTGTAGCTGTCAATAGCCTGGCCCAGCGTGTTCAGTGCATTTGGTCTTTCTAACTTGTCATCAGTATTCTCTGTTGCTGTCACCTGAAACAACATGCGTTCTGTACCGTCAGACTCACGCACGTGCAAGGAGATCTTCTGAACACTCTTGAGGAAGAGAAGCACTGTGTCCGCGTCAGCTTTGAAAGACTCAAAGAGCTCCAAGACCTTTTCTTTGTTGTAGATGTTGCCACTGAGCTGGGAGGGTTTCAGCCGGAGCGGGAAACGGAACAATGTCCCAGGAAAGCTGCCATCCTTGATGGTTTTCTCCGAGCTCCCAAACATCCCGATGTAGGGAGCGAACTGGTCAGCCAGTTCTGTGATCTCCTTAATGTCTGTCTTCAAGTTCCAACACTGTCCCGACTCATTCACTCCAAACAGGGTCTGATGAGGGTCCAGCATCGCAATCTGGTCTCCACTGAATATACTGGGAACATCTAAACATTGAGGAGAAGAACACAAAAACATAATTTAGAGTAGTATTATAGTAGTATTGACAAAGTACATTTCAGCAGACCTTGGTTGCATGCCATTACTTATTGACTACTGTCTGATGATGACTTATGTTTTTATTGGCTTTTTTAAAATTTATCTGCATTCAAATGTTTCAAAAAATAAATTTAAAAAATGAGAGAATCCAGTCCTAAAAGTCATCTCTTAACTCCAACTTCATTCTTGTGTCTCAAGTTGCTAATTGGACTGCAAACAATGACCTGTGCACGGAAGAGGAAGGCTGCCTGGAAACTTCTGTAATGATGAAGATTTTCCGAGCCTAATTTTTCTGATTTGTTTCCGATGTGCACATCTAATTAGTTACTTACAATGCAATTTAATACAAATGTTGCTGCCTGCTACAGCAAAAATGGTCAGACAAACAATCAGAGTTATACAAAAAACATTCTGGCAGGAAAATACACAGAATATTTGTAGTTTTAAAAGACTGAGTCCACTGGAGGAAATAGGTTGTAATCTGAGTAAGCATTTCATAACTGATGTTGTTATTAGCAATTTCAGACAGTCCTCACCTGTAACATGGTACACAGAATTGAAGCCAATCCCAAATCGTCCAACTTTCAGAGGGTCTTCTCTCTTCCTGCTCCTCGCAATTTCCTGAATCCCGTTCCAGTCTTCCACAGTGAACACAGCATCATTGTAGACGTACAGTGCTGTACCTGCAATACAGAAAGTGAAAGTTCAGGCAGTCTTAAAATACAAATACAGAGAAATAATATATTATTTCAGTAACAAATGTGTATGTCTTTTCCCTGTTCACAGGGAGGTCAGAGCAGAGGATCAGCTACTTAACAATACTTAAACAGGCAAGATTCTTGCCAACGCAAGCGCTTAAACTTATGCCCTCCTATTAAAAAAAGAGTATCACTGATCACTGGGCTATCCCCGGGTGCTTAGTTGTTTACTGTAACCATTCACCTTGATGCTGAGCCATGTCAGGTGACCACAGTGACTCCACTCCATACTCTGTTTCATCGTACATGAACTTGACTTCTGTGGCTCCAGCATCCTCCGCATTTTGAATCAACTCCTGCAAAATAAAGCACAACAAATCATGTTTTAAGAAAAGTAATGTGCACAATGACATGAGCTTATTCAGCAGATGCTTTTATCCAAAAAAGAGTCACCACATTATTAGAGTGGATGGCCCAACTGGGACTTCACCCCTTCAGTCTGGCAATGTTGCTACCATGTATGGTAATAAAGCTGATGCCAGCAAGTAATGCCAAAATAAAACTATGCCCTTTGTTTCTGTGCAAGCTTGACATATCTTCTCACTCCAAATCCCATGACATCCCGATCACTGGCTAAGCCTTTGCCTACCAGCCTGTTAACACAACAACTAAAATAGAGGTAATTGTACTAAAAATAAAAACTTTTACATTTGTTCCTGCTTGAGGGAATTTTATCAGGCCAACATCCACCAAACAATGATGCTGAATGCATTTAGTGACTGTGGAAAATGTGAAATAACAGCGTTGCCTGTCATGATGACTTATTTTGTTGGACGACATATCGTCCCAGAAATAACTGCAATAAACAATATCACTTTAATTTTAAGACCACTTTATGTCGCTGATATTATGATAATATAGTGCCATAATAATGCAAGTACTCCGTTTTAAAGAGCAATGAACTTTCAAATGTAAAATTTTCAGACATGAACATTAATTTTTTAAATATCATGAAAAAATAAAACAAACAAACTAAACAAGAAAAGCACGTAAACACAACAGGCAACATCAAGCTCAGCAGAAATGATCCAGGGCATGTACCTATAACAATAAGTCTAACAAGTATTATAACAATTATTATAACAGGCCCACTGACACTTACTTTCAGGATCTGTCCACCTTCAGGGTACCTCCTCAGAATGTCTTTCAGAAATTCGACCAGCGGTGGTGTAGTCTGTCCAAACCTCCCTGTAAGAGCCAAGCTGAGTTAGCCTCACTGTTGTAAGACTTGGTTATTATTGCAGAGATGTAGAGGTTTGAATCCTACCTCCCCCTTTAAGGCCTCGTCCCTCCAGTGTGACAGATACCTCTGGGCATCCGGCAGGCACCAAGGTCCCTATCTGCACACTGTCATCCAGCTGGGAGGGGTTGATATGGAGACAAAGCATTAATTAACAGCAAACTGGGTTTTATTGTGGAAATCAAATTAATTTGAATGATCTGGTTTGCTATACAGAGACGATGTCTTGTGGAAATGTGTATCTTATCTAACAATTAAGGTGCTGACTCAACAAAAACAGAATACAATACGAAGTTCTTGCTTGCTTGCTAATCAGAGTAATGAAAAATGAAAAAAAAATACTTGCCCGATAAACTCTATCTCATTACTCAATGTGCTCATAAAACAGTTTGGAAAGCCAGCTACAACTGACTGTCATTTTTTTTATGACAACTATTCACAGATTTACAGTTCCTCACATCAAGGTTAATGTATCATCGGTCTCTCGCACCAGCAACAGTGAAATCTTTTGGGCTGTATTATTGCAGCCATTAGTGTGACAGCCAGTCTTTTCCCAGGGCATCTTACAGAATCGATGCAGCAGGGAGCCAGAGTTGGTACCAGGCCTGAGACTGCAGCCGTTCCTGCTGTTTGAGGCCTTTCAAGGTGACACTGTGACCCACTGCACTCAGCAGTCTTTGCACATCAACATGCTGCCTGGCAAACTGTGCTCTGCACAAGCAAAACCCTCAGTCATCATCCTCATCATGGTCACTGCACCGTTCAATAATCATTTGTACAATTCAGGATGAAGGATGTTAAGTCTTTAATGTCATATCAATATTTCATATGGGGCATACAAAGAGCTTACAGAGTGTAGCAAGTCACACTTTCTTTGTATTGTGGACTCATAATTCCTTAACTGTGTCTCAACGTACCAAAGATGTGTGAGACAGACATTAATATTGGTGTTGGTGTACCCACACAGGACATACTCAGACAAGCAATATAAGCAATATAATTGAACATCTAAATATATGTCTTCTATCTTGTGCATTTAACATTCAGCTAGAGAACAGAGAGCTTTGGTTGTATGTTTTCCTCTCCTAGCAAGGATGTATAGATATCAGTGTCATAGTTTAAACTCTTTTTCCTCATTTGGCTTCTGGGCTGAATGTTTTTTTTCCATTAGAGAGCATCCACAGACAGGCATTAACGATAAAGAATGCTTTTGAAACTCACAGAGACCGAGCTAAACTTGCCTTTCACTTTCTCTAAAAGTGCATACCACTCTTAAGCTAAGTACAGTGCCTGGCACAGAACCCCCTCCATGTTGCACTGCTGCACATTTTTAATTGCATCAGGCAGAGAAGGAACACAACATCTAGACGTACATCTGGAGGGCACAATGGAAACCTATTGCTTTCTTTCTGGGAAACACTTGACATTATAAAAGAACAGCGTTCAAGGCTTTTGTTTTCAACTCTTGTCTGAATAGTAGAACTTGACCTTGCGTGTCTATGCAGTATTAGTTTGTAGGTGTGGCTTGCAGCTAATTTCTGCGTATGAGATCAGTGGGAGGGGGTCTGCCAAGCACTGACCACCACCTGGTGCTTTCCATCAGCCGAGCCCCAGGACAGGGGATCAACTCCAGGCGTGTGAGGCCATAGACTGAGGCAACCACTCCAAACAGCCACACAAGATCACAGTACATCTTTATGCCAAAAAGCCACTCATTGATGAAATTAACACCAGTGACACATCCGTTTGACGCAAAATAAGACTTTTATAGCATGAAAGATCATCAGAAATCCTAAGAGCTTAATTCATAGAAGTCTGTGGTAAGTAAACTATTGCATTTTGTTCAATACACTGTGGCGATGAGGTGCCTCGTCATGATGCCCTCAGTATGAGTCAGATCATTTAACTGCAGTCATCTGACCTGATAATGAGTTCAGGGCTGCTGCATTACTCTGTAGGATTCCAACAAAAGCCTGCAGTAGAGATAAAGTAAGCTAACATAAGCCAGATAACTAGATAGATAGATAGATAGATAGATAGATAGATAGATAGATAGCAAATCAATCATAAGATCAATGACAGACACACAGCTACAACAGATGAAACCTCTGAGGGAAACTTGGCTCACAACAATAAAGGTACTGTTCATAGTTTGGATCAGTATCTCATCATTTGTCCTTGCACAGGATCATTAAAATAATCTGTTTTCTGCTGCTGGCGATTATCTGCCATCTTAGAAAGACGTCTATTCACTTATTCCTTTTGAGTTTCTGTGCCGTAATTGGTAAAATGTGGCAAAACCACAAAGCAGCAAGCAAACAACATAAGAGTATTGTATAAGGTTCTCTGATATTTAATAAGCCATGAGGAATACAAATAATGTGACTTTTACAAAACACAAACTGAACAAGGGCAAAACAGTAACCTTGTGTCATGAGTGCTTCTCTGCTTAACAACATACTCAGTTTCAAAACCTAGATTTCTGTGTTGTTTCTTTGGTTTGGACAAAAGGCAAATTTCTCATTTGACTTAGTCCACCGTCATGCACGCTAATATTCTTGTGACTGAAAACACTAAAGCCTTCCAGTACATAAGAAACAATGAACAAGCAACCCGAAAATGAGCAACATACACCACACACAGTGTATAAACACAATGATTTGAAGTCTTGCCTACATACTGTCTAATAACCAACTTGCTAGATCATTTGGATGTGTTTCATTGTGACACAGTGGCTACGCTATTATTACCTGGAAAAGGTACAAACTGCACATTCTGGTATGTGTTAGTCTAAATTTACTGTGCTGGTGTAAGAAAAAAAGAATAGCTTACCACTTTCCCATTGTGGGTCAGCCGTTGCTCTTCGACGGGCAGGTTAGTCTCCTCGTAGAGCAGCTGTTTGACATCTTGTACAGATGTGACGGGAGACACCTGGTAGGACTTCGGGCCAATGTACTCATGACGAACTGTCACCCATGGCAACCTAAAAAATACAGGCACAAATTTTGTTTGAGTTTGAATGAAATCTTTGTCTGGGTAGAGCTTTTGAAATAGGAATGGAATAATCTCATT